>NC_052622.1:6652699-6861610 GCF_016545825.1 Eucalyptus grandis | reverse complement strand
TCCCAGTTATGTTGTACCTGCATTAAGCGATGAGTGAAAGCGAACTCAGGCTTCGCTAACTCGAAGCTATAAGAAAAAAGTAACCTTGGATTTGAGTAGCATGAACAAGCTTCTCAGGTTTCGTCTGTCAAAGGCGAGGCCAATAACTAGTCCAACGCATAGGCCAGTTCCATATCCTATGACAACTGCTTGCCAACTAAGACCAGGCAAAAACCCGGAATCTTCATCTTCTTTAGTTGGTGGCGATGAGGCCGGATCTCCACATTCCTTTGATAATGGACTCCCACAAAGCCCCGAATTCTCCAAATATGAAGCATGGAGGAACGTATTGAATTGCCCTCCTTTTGGTATAGGTCCTGAAAGCAAGTTATAAGACACGTTAAACAGGGCGAGGAAATTGAGCCGAGTCAGCTGCTGTGGGATTCGCCCTGTCAGCTTGTTCTGAGACAGATCCAGCGATTCGAGTACTTCGATGTTCCCCATCGAAGATGGGATTTGACCTGTGAGCACATTGTGAGAGAGATTAAGAGCGTAAAGTCCTATGAGATTTCCGATGGTTTCAGGAATCTCTCCTTCAAATTGGTTTGCGGACAAATCAATGGCCATCAAAACATCCAAAATCTTCATGTATACCATTTGTATGCCCTTGTTGTTCATCGACAAGGAGTAGTCATAATCGCCGTAGTACGTGTATATGGGCACGGTGGTGGGCATAAGACTTTGTTGCATATATGCAAGTAGTTTTTTGTCAGATAATTTCATGGCTTCCCAAAGTTGGAAGTATTCAGATGGTAACCGTCCTGTAAACTGGTTGTGCGAGAGATCAATGATACGGAGCTTAGGGAAATCAGACTTGGTTTTGGGCTTCCCAATTGGACCGTGGAATGCATTTGATCGCAGGATGAGAATGCTCAATCTAGGACTAGTTCCCAACCAAGAAGGGAAAGTATCATTGACCAGATTGTCTCCGAGATCCAGAAACTCCAGCATTTCACAACTTGCTAATGATCTGGGTACCTGCTCCTCGAGTCTATTTTGACTCAGATCAACCATCTTTAGGCTTCTTGCATTCGTCCAGTTTCGAGGAATGGGACCCTGAAAGTTGTTGCTCCGAAGATTCAGTATTGAAAGAGAACCACTGATGTTGCCCAGACACGTTGGAAGCATGCCGTTTAATCTGTTATAAGACAAATCAAGCGCAACTAGGGATTCCAAGTTGCAGATCATTGGTGGTATCTCCCCCATAAATTTGTTGTTTGAGAGTAAAAAGTAGAGGCTGGATGCAGGTGGAATCAGGACCGGCCCTCGAAACATATTAAATCTGAGGTCTATAGTGTGCAGCCTAGTCCAAGGGAAGAACTTTGATTGCTGTTCAAATTCCGTGAGACGATTATGAGAAATATTCAGATACTGTAGGGTTCCTCTACTTATGCTTAAGAACCATCGAGGCACCTGACCACTTATGCCATTGTACGATAAGTCCATCCACTCTAGCTTGTCTTGGCTCCGTAAAAAATTGGGGAACCTGTTTAAGTTGCACTTCGACAATCCCAAGACAGTCAGCTTGCTCAGTGTCGCATTGGCACTATTGTGCAAGAGCATGATATCGTTGCCCGAAAGATGCAGGATGCTCAGTCGTTTGAGGCGAGTGAGTGTGTCTAAGGACAGCGTTCCATTCAACATATTCGAGTAAAGGTTAAGATACCTGAGATTTACAAGTCTGGAAAGCGAGGTTGGGATTGGACCTTCCAAATCATTGTAACAGAGATCCAAACCGGTCAAGTGTGTCAAATTCATCAGCCATGGCAGAATGTGACCCCGTAAATGACAGAAGCCTAGGCCTAAGTAAGAAATTCGGCTTAGATTTGCAAAAGAAGATGGAATTTCGCCGTTTAGGGCGATAGCACTGAGATCCAAAGTAGTTAGTCTGGATAGCCTCCCTATCCATTGGAAGCTTCCGCTAGTAAAGTTGTTGGTGTCAAGGGTCAAATAAGTGAGCTCGGTGAGGTTTCCCAAAGAAGAGATTCGGCCACTCAGGGTATTGTTTGAGAGGTCTAGGACCACCAGCTGAGTGAGATTGGTAATCGAAGATGGAACAGAGCCTGAGAAACGGCAATCTTTGATGGATAGCTCACCTAAAAGGTTCAGAGCTCCAATCGAGCCCGGCAATTGGCCTGAAAGACTAGTTCCTGTTAGCCTCAAAGACCGGAGTGGACTTCCGCTAGGGAATTCAGGGAAATGGCCTGTGAGGTCCTGGTTATACCGGGCATCGAGAAATTGCAAATTCGGCAGATGAAAAACCCTCTCCGGGAGATCCCCATGTAACCCACAATCTGTCAGAAGGAGTGATCTCAAAGAAGACAAGTTTGCCATTAGATGAGGAATCGCAGAATTTATGGTGAGCCAACCAAGGTGAAGTTCCTCTAGTCTACTCAGGTTCTGAATTAGGCTCCTGAAAACAGGACCGCTCAATTCTGATGGATGTTCAACAGACGAGACATTGTCCACGGACAAATCAAGAGACCTCAAGTCTGAGAGCATGGATATCTCTCGTGGGATTTGCCCCGAGAAGAAAGATTTTGAGAAGTTGAGGTACTTCAACTTTGTCAAACGGGCAAGCGAGGATGGGATTTCGGAGAAATTGAAGTGGTTCTTAGCTAGATTAAGTTCTTGGAGGTGCACAAGGCTGAAGAGAGTGCTGTTTGGACTGAGAAAACCAAAGAGGCAACCGGAACTGAGATCAAGGCCAACCACATGGCCAGTATCCTCGTCGCAGTGGAGCCCACCCCACGAGCAGCAATCTTTGCTCTTCTCTGAGCCCCATGATTCTACTATCGAGAAGTCACAAAATTCAGAAGTTTCAATAGCAAAGCTTTGCTTGAACTGCAACAAGGCAAGCTTCTCATGATCACCGCACAGTGGATGCTCAGCAGGAGGAGATGAATTCGCCATCACCAGTAGTGGGGATAGGGACAGCAAAAGCATGAAGAGGCATTTTGAAGAAGGGGCCATGTGAATATCTTCCTCGTTGCTTAGTGCGAATCAGAAAGATTTGAGAACTTCAAGCGGAAGAGGGCCAAGGTGGATTCTTTCTATATTTACATGTAGGGGACGCAGCAAACTCCTTTTGAATTCAGAAATACAGAAGTAGCTTTCATGGCTTCGCAGGAGATGTGACCCCACAAGTCTCTTCAGGGGCACATTGGAGGCTAATGCTACTAATAGTATAAGAATAGCCTTAGTCCTCAAGGTACTCGAAGATATAGAATACTTGTCTAATAGAATCGAACCACATCGAATCTAAATGTGTGCAAGCTTGGATTTACCATGTATTGATGGAGGCTCACCTCGTAATGCTTTCAAGACTCTTATATACGGTCTGTCATTTGACATCGTGATTCCCAAATTTGTCAATAGCTCCGACTTTCGGGACTCTTCCCTTAATTTCCTAGACTTTTCCCCTGGCGCGTTGTCAATCACTAATGCGATGACTTGGTCCTAGGAAGATTGTAACGGCATGCACATGTCTAGGCCTCGAACATTAAGCCAACTCGTGGGGTCCAGATCTCGTATCCGATAATATTTTACTCAATCATATCAGTCAAACATTCATGCAGGATATTTCTGGAAGTGGGCCAAAGCAGTGCTGCAATAGCCAGCCGGTCTATTGTGCATAATGCAAGGTCTCGATAACGTGTCCACTCAATTTTGCGATAGTCAACCATCAAAGCACGTGCTTTCCCCGTTTGAATTTTCCTCGTTCACAATTGTTAACCTGATCACAAATATGGAGGCCATAAAAATTTGTATACTTGAAACCTTGATTAAACACAATACATGTCAATTTTTTTGAGGGGTCCTTTTACTAGCTTCAGAGCAAATATTCACTCATAAAAATATAAAATAAAAATCATAATATATGTTTATTTTATGAAAATTACAAAAAAAAAATCCTAATCCTAATGCAAATTGTATCAATTCAATCATAAACTTTCTTTTTGGCCAATTTAGTCTTAAACATTTTGCAATTGTGTTAATTTAATCTATTCGGCTAATTTTGGCTGGCCAACGCTAACGTGGATGCCAACCAATTTAAGACTTCTCTGGTAATTCTCCACATTATTGTCACATCCCCAACTCTACAAGTATAGGTGCAATGGCAAGGTAGTCCTTTCATCCAAATGACGTTGTCTCAAACATAACCATCAATAATTTGTTATTGATATATATATATATATATATATATATATATATATATATATATTCATATCTTTCATTTTTATGAGATTTTATGAGATTACTGCCAACTATTTAAAATTTTAAATTATTAGATGAAAGTGTGGTTTAATATTTAATTATTCTATAAATTTGCATATTAGTTATTCTCAATCACCTCTAAAGATCAATAGGCATATATTCACGTTTGACAATAAGACTAGCGAAATGGACCGAAATCGAGGCTGAAATACGCAAAGACAGAGCAGCAACATCTCGGAGCATCACAACAGGTCAATTCAATGGTGCAAAGACATGAGAGGATCAAACACAGATGTCTTATTTTGAACATGTAAGAGTGAACCAAACGTCAATATGCAAGAAATTCGCAGGTGTCACTAAAAAAATTGTCAAACAAATAGTAGACATTTTAATCTAATGATCTAAACGCTGGAATATGCCAACGATTTTTCTCCATACCATCACCAAAACACGACGAGTTCAAATCGCCAGCAGAAGCTCGGTTACATAAGACTTATACACAATCAGTATGTAGGATTCGGCCCCTGCAATGAATATCGATTGAACCAGAGCAAGACAGTCAAAGAAGCAAACTTCGAAGACCGTAGGAATCAGCGAAAGAGTAAATGGCGAATCGTGGCTCAGGCTCTTCAGCGACAGGATCTGAGAACAGGGTGAGCAGAGCCTTTATCCCGCGGAGTGGAGATGGATTGAAGTGACCATCAACATCGGCGACGGCGAGCGATGTCCGGAGAAGAAGAATGGACTACGAATTCTAAGGAATTGGGTTCTAGAGAGAAGGGAATTCTGTCAGTCCGTGAGGCGCTATCTGGTGCGGTATGGTCCCGCTGTTGCGTGTCCCCTTGCCAGAATTCCTTCGCTCTTCTCAGTTCCTGCACGTGCGCGCTTTATGGGCCAAACTCTCACGGGCTTTATGGGCTCCGACTTGAACTTGTGAATCTGGGCCTGTGCAGAAGTTGCTTAATGGGACTTTAAATTTGGGCTTCATGGGCTAGGCTGATGGGTCGGCCTAATTCCTGATGGGCTTGGCTATGGTCCGGGTAGGTGGACCCGGCCGAAGTGAGCGAGTTAGTCTTAATAGATGGGCTGAGGCAAGTGGGTTTAGGTCCTTGCATAAATGGCCGAATTGAACTCTTCCCTTTATTGATTTATTATTATATTTCTGAGTTTTACAAAGATGGGTGCTTGACTTTTCGGCAAAAAATCAGATGTTAACAATAAATCACCATATCAAATGATCCTTCTTTGAGAAAAAAGAAAAGATTAAACAGATAAATCAAATGATATTAACCAAGTACATGACTAGCAAGCATGATAAGAACTTTAGGAAATTCAACTGCGCCATGTTGATTCTTAGCATACTACTTTATGAGAGAGAATTGATTTTCTAGCGCACAAACATAAAAGAAGATCTGAAAAGCAAAAGTGATATGTATTTTCACGAGAATCATCTGTCCCAGTTCTTATCCAATTAATCTCCAAATATGGATTTTGTTTCAAATGTCAATACAACTGTTGTCTATACAATTTGTGAGGTGACAAACATCCAAAGCAAATGATTGAGGAGTGAATGAGAGCCTAGCTTTGCATAAAATGAGAACATTGTACCATTGCAATTGATTGTTTTATTAGAATCCGTAAATGGGTTTCAGCTCGTGATGTGAACCTCGGATAAAGAAGAATCCTTGTGACAATTCATATTTGAGTGTTCGATAGTAGTACTTTTGCTTGAACATTAATAGGAAAAAGCACACATGAGTTGGGTTTACAAGTCGACAATGGCTTTATAAATAGATGTGATGAGAGATTAGCTTAAGAAAGTGAAGTTTGACATAAATAACTATAAAGATACTACGAAGAAACAAGTATATTTTAGAAAAATAAGGAAATAATCAGCTCAGTTTTTAAGGAAGTTCTAATATTTGCATAAATTGAGAAACTTGACTAACTAGGAGTTCCTACCTCTCCTAGGCTGCCTTCGACTAGGTTGTTGCCTTCTCCTGGCATTTCCTTCAAACCAATCATGTTTCCTGGAGATGAATGCATTTCCGATGACCACTCCAATCACTAAGCCGCTCCCATACCCCATAAGAACAATTTTCCAATTGAGTTCAATTAGTGATCCTAGGTCTTCTTCTTGGTAGGCTGAAGGTTGTCCTGACTTATTTGCTGAATCTCCACATTTCATGGATATGAATTCCCCACACAATCCTGAGTTTCCTTCAAAAGAATCGTTCGAAAACGTATCGAATTGTTTCCCCCTAGGCACAGGCCCGCTCAGATTGTTGTAAGATATGTTCAGGAAAGAAAGGAACCCGAGTTCTGTTAGCTTCTGGGGGATTTTTCCCGAGAGTTTGTTTCGAGAAAGGTCCAATGACTCAAGCGCTATGAGATTCCCTAACGATGATGGGATGTGACTAGTGAGGAGATTGTTGGACAAGTTCAGCCCTTGCAATCCTCTTAGATCACCTATGGCACTGGGGATCTCTCCTCTGAACATATTGTTGGAGAGGTCAATGATCGTGAAGGCTTCTAGTATCTTTGGGTAATACCATTTGAGCCCTTTGTAGATCACTGTCATGGAAAAATCATAATAGCCATAGTAGGCCAATGTAATGTAATGTGACAGATATAGATATTTGCTCATGTATGTAAAGTCCCGCGTCTCGGATTTCATGGCATTCCAAGACCAAGAGAATTCCATGGGCAACTTACCGATGAATGCATTAGAAGAGAGGTCAAGTATCTGCACCTTAAGGAACGCATGACTAGATTTAGGCCTCTCTATGACACTGTGGAATTTATTGGATCGTAAAATAAGGATATGAAGCTCTGGTAGTGATCCCAACCATGATGGGAAGGTGTCCATGATGAGATTGTTTGCAAAATTGATGAACTTGAGCTTTTTGCAATTGGCCAAGGATTTCGGTAATTTGCCTTGCAACTGGTTGTCACTCAAATCAATCATCATCAATTGTGTCCCTGAGAGCTCTGGAATGCTTCCTTGGAAATTGTTGCCTTTTAGGTTCAATACCAAGAGTGATTTGCTGATATTGCCCAAACAAATGGGAAGAGCACCGGTCAAATTGTTAGAAGACAAGTCTAGTATGATTGCTGAACTTAAATTGCATATCCATGCTGGCAATGCTCCCATCAAGCTGTTGTTGGATACTATATAGGTCACTGTCGATGATGGTGCTTTAGGGGGTGGTCCTTTCAACATGTTATGAGAGAGGTCTATCGTGTACGCATCTAAAGTATGCATTGGGTAATATCGATCAAGACCAGTTAAGAAGTTATGGGAGAGATTCAGGTGCTGCATGCTTTTAAATCTTCCATCCCACACCCAAAAGGGCACTTCTCCCGTAATGTTGTTATTGGACAAGTCCAACCACTCAATATCCTCTTGGTTTTGTAAGAATGCCGGAAACTCGTTCAAATTGCATGAAGCCAGTCCTAGGGTAATAAGCTGAGGAAAAATAAGATTCGCGCTACTCATGCAGCCTGATAGCCTGTTAGATGATACTTGCAGCCCTTTCAAATGTTTGAACTTGTGAAAGTTGTCTAGCTCAATAGTACCGCTAAATTCATTGAATGCAAGGTCAAGGTAAACCAGTCGAGTCATGTTCATAAGCCAAGACGGTATAGAACCTGATAGTCGATTGCCTTTGAGGCTTAAAAAAGTCAGTCGAGTGAGGTTCATGAGCTGAGATGGGATGGCACCGCTTAATTGGTTGTACTGTAACCATAAAAAATCAAGCTGAGACGAGTTTCCGATTGAAGGTGGAATCTCGCCATATAGATTGATACTTGCGAGTCTCAAAGTTGCGAGCTTCTTCTTTGTCCAAACCCAAGAAATAGAGGAAATGGACTGGGCAGTGAATGGGTTCCCTAAGACATCCAGCTCTTTGAGGTTGCTAAGATTAGCAAGTGAAGCTGGGATGGATCCTGAGAATTTGCAATCAGCTACACTGAGATGGCTCAAGGATGGAAGGATTCCGATTGAAGCGGGTAGCTCCCCAGAAAAGCTCGTGATTGTCAGTTGCAGCTCTTCAAGAGGACTACTCGAGTTGAACTTAGGCAAGCGGCCCGTGACTTCATTCTGACCCACATCTAGATATCGCAGCTTCGGTAAATGAAAAATGACAGACGGAAATACACCGTGCAGGTCGCAATAACTCATGTCCAGCCTTCTCAGTGAAGACAGATTCGCCAGAGTGTTGGGCACTTGGGACGACATATTGACGCGACTAAGGAGAAGTTCTTCCAGGCTGGTCAGATTTTGAGCTAGGCTTCTCAGGCCCGGCGCTTCCATCCGCAACAAAAATCTATCAAGATATGGATCCACATTGGGACACAGGTTGAGGTACACCAACCTTGTAAGTTTGAAGATTTCTGATGGAACTTGGCCAGAAAAAACGGAAGCAGAGAGATTGAGATGAGTCAGTCTTGAGAGATCTCCAACTCGAGACGGTATTTGAGAGTAGTTGAAGTGATTGTCGCGAGATTGAGCTTTTCAAGATGAGCAAGCTGGAAGAGGGTACTGTTGTTGTCGATAGAACCATAGAGAAAACTACTTCCCAAGTCGAGAACAATTACATGGCCCGTATTCTCATCGCACTCGATCCCATCCCAAGAGCAGCAATCTCGACTGTTTTTCCAGGACAGAATCTTGGGACGAGCGAGAGGATCATCGGAAACATTGGTGATTTCGTATCTCTCTTTAAATTGCAGCAGGGCTGACATTTCGTCCTCGAGACATAGAGGTGTTGTGGAACGAGAGAGATTGTGCGTGCCAATCAGCTGAGATGACAAATACAAGAAAAGAAAGTGTATGGACATGTAGAAGCATGACGAGGAAGCCATTTTGTTCGAAACAAAGACTACTTTGTTTTGATGAGCAGAGTACAAGAGAGTGAAGCAGATGAACACGGCTCATCTCATGCTAGGATGCATCGAACCAATGACTTTTAAAGTGATGAAACACGTGCAGTACCTACTAATAATCAGGTGCGGGCGCATTACCTTGTGTAGTGCCTTAACGTGTAGCTTCATGGAAGACTCGGGTCAATCGTGGAGAAAGCAGCAAAAAAGTATGCAAAATGGTAATATTTGACCATTGGATTGGTCAAAAAAATCAGACATGGCGACAACAAAAGAAAAAATGAGAAAGTTTGACTAGTCAACAAAAGGAGAAAGTAGACGCAAATAATTGAGGTTCATCCGTGGAGACTGGGTCAACCGAGGCACTCTAACATGTGAATTTTGCCTATAAATTCAATTTTTATGGACTTTAAAATCTCTAATGCTAGAAAATCTCTAATTCTTATACATATTTTGGTGATTTAATTGATGCAAAAAAAAAAAAAAGATTCACGCATATTATTGCAGTAATTAACATTTGAAACCGGTCGACCATGCATATATCAAAGATCCAAGGCGGGTTAAATGTTATTTTATTCTCATATCTCTTTTTCTCAATTTAAATTATATTACGTGAAAAATCTTATTATTAAAGTGAGAATAAAGTCCTACATCAAGGTTTATGATACAATAATTACTTATCACTATCAATGAGGCTCATTTTATAATACTACAAATAATTATCACAAAAATAAAAACACGATGAGTATGAGAGAGTGAAGCACATTTTATAGGTGGTGCTTGGTGCCTTGTGATATGAATGTGTGGGTCCTTGGGTCATTGATGAGGAATGTGATTTGCGTTGTGTAATGTCTTCAAGGAAATTAAGACGGTTCATAGTGTTTTTGAACAGCGTTACTTAATTTTCTATCATACAAATACCAAAAAAAAAAAAAAAAAAATCTATTTCCCATCTATTTTATCAAAATTTCAAGCTTAATCGTTAAAGCGACATCTTTTGTGTCCGAATGGACATATACTTTTACGAGGCATTTCTCAATTCAATGAATAACAACCCCATATAACATCATGTAAAAATCATCGACGCTAATAGCAAAGAAGAGAGCGGACACATATCAAAACACGTTTATCAATGAAGGAATATGATTTACGTTGTGTAGAATAAAGGAGATTGCCTAACATTTGAGCACATTTGATCATTGGATGGGTCAAAAAGTCAAACATGATGACATCTAAAAAAAAATGAGAAAGTTTGACTAGTCAACAAAAGGAGAAAATGGACGTGAATGGCCAAGTCGAGCCTCGCCATATGCGGGCAAGGCCTGCCTGAGATTCACTAGAGGAAGAAGGGAAAAAAAAAAAAAAAAGATCAAAAAATATTAAAATATTATTTAAAATTGTCCATATCAACGCCGGCTAGGTCATATGGGACATTCAATGTCCACGTCGCGATTTTCGATTAGAATTGATCGGATGGATTCAATTGGCAAAATCTGAAAAGATTTATGACTCAATTGGTAAAATTGAAAAATTTAGGATTGAACTAACAAATGCAATAACTTTATGACTTTTGGACAATTTTTCCATCTATGTAACTATTAATTTTGTTTAAAAAAAAAAAAGATAGATACATAAAAGCCATATATCACATGGCACTCTCATGGGAGTTGCATAACAATTTAATTTTATGGTCACTTTATAAATTCTCTTATCTTGGCATCTCTGTTTTTTATGCTTATTTCATTAACAATTTTCTAACCGCTATGTAAGAAATAATATATTTCCGTATATGTCTATAATCAAATCATATCAGATCTCCTATTCTTATGCATATTTTCGTGATAAAATGCAAAATTTGGGCAATGCACTTGAATCTCTAGACGTGTGACATCCTGAAAATTCAACCCCATCCCGAATATATGAAATGGGCATTTCGTCAACACACTTATGGTCCTATTTCTCTGAGTTGGCCACTCATAAGTTAATTAACCTATTAGGTGAAGCTGTTAAGGGATATAAACACGGTAGACTTGATAATTCGATCAGAAATTGACTACTCAACCGTGATAATCGGCAAGGGTCAATACAACACCGTTATAATTGAATTGTGATCGGATATAAGTCAATTCGATGGAATCATGTAATTGAATTACGAGTGATTCCGCTTGATTGCAAAATTCTCGTTGAACAGCACTAACCCAATTTTCTATCGATTTTATACTCAATGTACATGATTGAAACTTTGAGATTTTTATGGCAATCGAGAGTCGACTATGAGTCGGAGATGCACAAACGTGGATCGAAAATTATTAACCATGGGTCAAATGCAATAAAATCCCTAAAAGCTACATGGTAGGTTAGATTGTACTAAAATCGCATTCGATCGATTTTAACCATGAAATTGAATTCGATTTCAGAAATCGATCGTTTAAGCGTGTCACGACTTATTTTTAGGACCTCGTCTCATCTTTTGAAGAAATTCCGTTGAGCCTAGAGATTTGCGAAAAAATCAATTTCGGCAAATTGGAAATAAGAAGAAATTCGTATGGGCTGCTCGAGGGGGACTTTTGGCCACCAAAATTGATTATTTGGTGAAGAAATTGAAGGAAAATGCCCATTGGAGGAAGCCTTGACTATATGGCTGAAAACTTTTGTGGCATTTTCATCATTTCTTGGATATTTGGGCTTGGCTTCTAATTGGCTGCTTGGTGGACTTTCTTCCCCATTGTTCCCCCTCCAATTTCCCTCCTTGTGCGTGCATTCAGCCCCTTGGCTGAACTCCGTTTTTTTGCTTCTCCTTCTTCAGTCCTCCTCCTCCTCCTCCTCCTCCTCCTCCTCCTCCTCCTTCTTCTTCTTCTTCTTCTTCTTCTTTTTCCTTCATGGTTGTTGCTGAACCATCACCGAATGCCAAGCTGCCTACCTCTCGTGCCAGCCCGCTAGTCCGCCTGTCTCCGTCCCACCGTCCGAGCTAGTCACTAGCCCTCCGTTCGCTTGCCTTGTCCGCCGTTTTAGCCGTTCAACCTCCGACTGCTGTCCGCCAGCCTCGTCGAACCATCCGCCCGTCGCTGCCACCGGGTCCCGCTCATCCAGCACATCGTCTAGCCGCCCATCCCCGACCAACAACTCCGCCCAGCTCGCTGCTTAACCCCTCAATCCAGCCCTTCCAAAACCGCCTACCAACCTTGGCCGTGAGCCTTGTAGGTTGTTTTTCAGCCTCTTCCGACCCTTTGTTGGAGACGCCATAGGCCCAAGTCTTCACCACCTTCGCGCCACCGTCATTGTTAACCCGTTGCCTCGCTAATCCGGTGAGTTAACGCCCTAATCTTGGATAAGGAAGTCAATTGTACCTAGGGAGATTATTTTAAGGTTAATTAGGATTAGTGTGATTTAGTTAGTGTGACTAGTTAGTTAGAATGGCTAGTTAGATTAAATAGTTTGGTTAGGTGGTTAGTTAGGTTAATTAGTAGCTTAATTAGAGTGACGTAATTAGCCTAGTTAGATTAGATTAATTAGCTCAATTAGGTTAGTTCGATTAGTTTAATTAGATTAATTAAGTGGATTATTTTAAATACTTTGCAATTTATTTAATTAAATGTAAATTATTTAATTTATTATATTTAGCATAAATTGTGCCGGGATAGTCAGTTAGTGGAATTTTACATTGATCGTCATGGATGTGTTTATATGTGAAATTGATTGCTTAATTGTACAATTGGGTGCTTCATTGTCGTTTTGGAATATTATTGCAAAAATATGATTTTATGGTATTTTATTAGAAAAATATCGGGTGTCGGTTTTTGACACCAAAAATATTTTAAGTATTATATAAAATCATGGAATTTTAAAATGGGAGTGTACTGTGTTTTATGGTTCAATTTAAATATGTGACCATGCACAATTATTTTATCGGGATGATTTTGAATACGAAGAAAATGGGCCATTATTTGAAATTGAGGTATTTGAGTGCAAAGCACAATGTTTTTGGCCAAGTATGAATGTGCGTGTGGTCACTATCGGAATCCATCACCTAGCAGGAGTTTGAGGACAATGCCTGATTTTATCAGATGTCCGGCAGGGGTCTAGAAGCCGGTCGTGGTGGAGGCCGGACCGATGCTCCTTTTTAGGATGCTGTCTAGGCGGGGGTTCTAAACATTACCGTGCCCAACGAGGTGGGACGATGCCCGATTTTTATCAGATGCCCGACGGGGGTTTGGATGACTGCGGACTGTTGTGTTGGTCGTGGCCCGAGGGGTCGTAATAACTAGAACACGCCTGAATGGTTGTGATAGTTGCGTTTGATTATAGGACAAAATTGTGTGGCACGGTATGAGACGTGTCATAACAATTTGATCTTATAATTGGGACCCATGTGATTGTTTGAAAGATGAATTGATGTGTTATAGTTATTAAATACATTTGCTGTATGCATATGATATATGTGGCACTAATATGTAGGGAGGTGCTGAGGCGAGGTAAGTCTTGTGTGGTGCATGTTTAAGCTGCCTTTGAGTGAATTCTCGTTTTAATCGGGGTTTAGGGTTTTGACTCGCTGAGATTTTTATATCACCTCGTCATGGGTTAACATTTTTCAGGGTTGTATAGTGGAGGATCCAGAGCCAAGCTGAAGGGATCCAAGGTGTAGGTTGGTTAGGACTTCTTTTGGAGACCGACTTTTGTACACAAACTGATATGGCTAACTTGATGTGTTTATAAAATGCAGTTTGTGAAATAAAAGAGTTGGCATGTTTTTAGACTATCCCTGTGTTTGATTGTTGTCTGGGGATTATTAGTTTGCTTCCACATGTGCTTAAAATGAATGGGTTGGCGACGCGTTCTGGGAACGTCGCAATTTCAGTTGACCGCCGAAGGGAGTGCGCGTGCCGGGATTCAGGGCATGACAAGACGCATGACAGCAAGACTTTATGCTGTGCCGTAATGTGTAGCTACTGAGGAACATAATAAAAACCTTCAGGGCCGAATTGAGAAATTATTTATTGACTGAAAATTCAGCCCATAGATCTTTATTTGCCTAGCAATCTGCACTTTGCAGACCAAGGGGTCATATAACAACAGGACGTGACAGCAGCTAAAAAAGTCCATAAAATGGTTCATTTTAAGGGCCAAAATTGAAGACTTTGGTTGCTCAGTGGCAAAAGAGTCTATGAAATGGTGCGATTTGAGAGTCGAAATTGAAGACTTTGGTTACTCATTAAGACAATGGCAAAAAAAGTCAATGAAAGTACAATAGCAAAAAAGTCTATGAAATGGTGCGATTTGAGGGTTGAAATTGAAGACTTTAGTTACTCGTTAAGACAGTGGCAAATGGTACACTTTGAGGGTGGAAATTGAAGACATTGGTTGCCCATCTGGCTCCTTTCATTCACCCGACGGTTGCGCTATGTGGGACCTTTTTGTTTGTGATATTAGTGCTGTTTTCACTTAGAATTACAATCGGTGAACATTTTTTGTGGTCACTTGTGACAAATGTAATTTCTGTTGTGTAATGCATTAAGAGAAATTAAGATTGTTTAGAATTTTGATCAATCTCCCTTATTGAGAGGGAGATAGAGATGGAATTGGCCCTTGTCTTGTGCAGATTGTTGCTCGCAGACAATTATAGTGGTTTAGATTGTGCATTAGCCTAACATTGCTGCTTACTATATTCCTATTGCTTGGTTTGTTTATGCCAAAACGGACAGAAACCAGAGACAAAAATATACTGTCATTGACACCATCAGTATCTAGGAAAAGAACTTTATTTTAAAGTACAATTGGTTGTATTTTGTGAATATAATGGAAGTCCGTTTGTTATAGGAAACTAATGAAATCCCAGCATGTCAACAAAGGCACAACCAAGCTTGCATTGCTGTGACCAAAGGAACAAAGCTTGAGATGTTTTGAACCATTTGAACGCAATTCAAGGAGTAAAATAGCCAGTCATGCATTTCTTCTTGTTCTATCAGTCTTAACTTTGTGTTGAGATAAATTATGTGCTCAAGGAGACCCGTTGAAGATAATTTCTACCCATAAGAATATTATGTCGTTGCACGCCAGAGAGAATTTTTAGTACTTGCCGCTCATCATCTATCATAACCCGCACTCGATCATCCATAGGCAATTCAATGACGTATCTACTTTTCCTTGGGCTTGGTCGTTCTGTTCATATTGCCTAGTTAAGTGAAGACAGAGCAAACTGTTTGCTATTGTGTATGCGGTACCCCATTTTATCATGCAATTACACATAGTTCTGTCTTAACCAAGCATAAAAGGTGAAGCAATTCGACTTCTTTTTGACTTTACGACGTTCCGTTATTTTCAATTGAAGAAATTAACTTTTAAGAAAAATTTGCACGGTGCAACGTTGCACCATGCACATCCCTTGTTACCGGGACCATTCAAAACAAGATCTCACAAACAACAAAAAGATTCTTCATTCATTGTGTAGAAATATACACATAAAAATGACTGGGTCATTTCTCTATTTCCAAACCTTTACAAAAAAATTTCTCGTTATTCATTCTAAAACATGAATTCTTGGCGCAATTTAAATGTTTTGAGAGTGAATAATAGATCATGAATCCTTGCACTATTTCAATGGATATGGTAACTATAAGATAAAGATGCTCTTATTACTATTTAAATGACAAAAAAGCATGCTCATGGTCCGGAGCGGCTCCATTTAGTCCCTTTCCGTCCCTAGCCGGAGACGGGAACAAGATTTTACACTTCAGCGACGGGCATTTCCGTCGCCTGGTCATTTTCATTTTCCGGTGGTGGTGAGAATCGGCCTGATCCCCTAACCCCCAACACCACACAAAGGTCTCATTAGGGATTTATTGTGCTTTTCTTATTTGATGGACAAATAAGCTAGCGGAGTATTTTAATTCATCGTCTTTAATCTTACTCATCGAGTCCATAAAAATCATTGCCAAAAGGTGGGGCCATTCTTTAACACACTTCTAGCTTCAAACAACGAAAATATTAGCCGTTTATTTGCCTTGCGCATTTATTTACATAGGGTATTTTTTTATAAAAAAAAATTTGATTTCGAATAAATTTATTACAAATGTACCGATTTTGGGTTCTTTGTGGATTCAACCCGATTTGATATTAGTCGGACAAAAAAGTTACATGACCTTGTTATTAAGTCTCTAGACATGATCCTCATGAGCTAATATCTCGTGTTACTCAAATGCGGTAAAAAATTGACAAAAAAGGTGAAGTGCGGTAAAATAACTTGATATGAGTGTGGTAAAGAATATATATCACCTTATTATTGATTAGGGCATGACCACCGTGAGCTATTTTTCAAAATCAAAGTCAAAGTCTAATTTCAACTAAAGAGAATTACACTGACAATACTAAAGACAGAAATCAACAAAATGACCGTCTAGATAATGACTCTTAAACTAGATGAATTCGAATCAAATGAAATTCAGCTAAAACTATTTCCAAGATGCAACCGTCTAGCTAGGACTCACACTTTCCAATCGTTTTCATTCTGCATTTTATTTTTCGTTTTTATTTGTTAATTTTAATATATTATTTCCTTTCGTTTCTTGCTTAGTCCAATGCCGTCACGCCACAAAGCATGAGTTCTTCTTCTTCGTCATGAATCTGGTACCGTTCCACTTCTTTTCTTTTGTTTTGCAAACATTCAGAAACGATTACTCAACTGCAAAATCACAAAACTCTCCACTTCTTCAAGCCTCCGTCGTTCCCTCTTTTCATGTCTGTTCAACTTCCATGCCCAGAGCATTATCCTCGGCGAAATCAAGTAGAACATCAGAAAGGATTCAAACGTATCTAAACTGGTTCGGACAAACGTTAAGAAATGGTTTGAGGTTATTCCCTCCATTCGAGACCAAAAGTATCCATTCATAAGTCATGACAGCAGCAAACAAGTCCATGAAATGGTACAAATTAAGGATCAAAATTGAAGACTTTGCTTACTAATTCAGGCCCCTCTCGTCCACTCAATGACCACTCTGCATTGGACCTTCGTGTTTGCGATGTTAGTGCTGCCTCCACTTTGAATTTATGATCTGTGAACAATTCCTTTGGTCACTGATGAGGAATGTGACTTACTTTCTGTAGTGCCTTTAAAGAAATTATGACTGTTAAGAGTTATGGTCAGTCTTTCTTATTGAGAGTGAGAATAGAGGTAGAATAAGGACAATTGTCTATGAGCAATTAGACATTTGTATTGCAGCCTAATATTTTATTACTACTTGTTCTATGTATTGAAACAAATGGCAATTGGAGACAAACTACACCGTTGGCACCATCAAGATCTCAAACAAGTTTAAGCGAAACATTTATATTAAAAATACCTCTCTAAACAATGCTCATCACCGAAAATTGGAAATTAGATGTGGCTATTCTTTTTTTCTGGCTAAGTAACTATTAATATATAAAAATTAATAAGATAAATACACAAAAGCCATATACCACATGGCACTTTGAAGAGTGAGTTTTGTGTAGCAATTATTTTTATGCTCACTTTATAATATCTCTTATCCTGGCAACTCTAATTTTTTATGCTTATTTTGGTAATAGATCACTAATTGCTCTGCAAGAAATAATAGGTTTATGTATTTTTGTAATCAAATCCTAGCATAAAATAAAAGACATGATAAACTTTAAAAGATAACTATTTATGTGTATAGAGATTCTAGTTAGATGTATGATCAAAGCCATTGGGTAGGTTAAATTCTATTTTGATCTCAAATTTGTTTTTCTGACTGCGTTCAAAGTAATGCTACCAGAAAAGCAGGGCGCTTGGTGTGTAGGGGTAAGCAAGCATGCCACATCGCACGCTACGATGAATCAATGACTTTGCCAATAATAAAACATGCAAAATATGGGCAATGCATATGAATCTTTAGGTGCATGAGGATGACTTTGGGCAGTGCCATATAGGGTTAGCTACCGGGAACACAAGGAAAAGCCTCGTGCCTAAAACAAATAGGTTTGCATTTGCATGGAAAACTTTGGGTTAATCAACAGTTAGTTCAAAAATTTACAAACCAGAAGGTGTCATAAAGCAACATGTGATGGTCCCCTTCACAAAAAGTCTCTCCGTGAGAAGATAATATGAAGAGCTTTTATGGTTAATAAGAAAGTTTGAGACTACTCCCTCCATTCTAAGCAAATGTATCACATTCATAAATTGTGACAGCAACAAACAAGTCATTGAAATAGTATGAATTAGTCGAAATTAAAGACTTTGAATGCCCATTTAGCCCCTCTCGTATGCCCAATAACTGATATAGTGGGTTGAATCTATTTATTTGTGATATTAGCGTTGTTTTCACTTTGAATGCATGACTTGAGAGCATTTTCCTTTGGTCATTGGTGAGGAATGTAATTTTCATGATGTAATGCTTAGGAGAGATTAAGACTATTCAACCAAAATTGACAATTAACAAATAGATTTGTATTTGCACAGAAGAATTTAGGTCAACCAACAGTTAGTTCGAAAATTTGCAAATCATAAGGTGTTATAAAATAACATGTGATGGTCCCCTTCTTAAAAAGTCTCTCCGTAAGAAGATAAGATGAAGGGCTTTTGTAGTTAATAAGAAAGTTTGAGACTATTTCTTCCATTCTAAAAAAATGTATCACATTCATAAGTTGTGACGACAGCAAACAAGTCAATGAAATAGTATGAATTGGTGGTCGAAATTAAAGACTTTGAATGCTCATTTGGCTCCTCTCGAATGCCCAATAACTGCTCTAATGGGTTGGACATATTTGTTTGTAATATTAGCGTTATTTTCACTTTGAATGCATGATCTGAGAATATTTCCCTTTGGTCATTGTTCATGAATGTAATTTCCATGATGTAATGCTTTAGAGAGATTAAGACTATTCAACAAAAATTAACAAATAAATTTGTATTTGCACGGAAGAATTTAGGTCAACCAACAGTTAGTCCAAAAATTTGCAAACCAGAAGGTATCATAAAGTAACATGTGATGGTTCCTTTCACAAAAAGTCTCTTCGTGAGAAGATAAGATGGATGGCTTTTGTGGTTAATAAGAAGGTTTGAGACTACTCCCTCTATTCTAAGTAAATGTATCACATTCATAACTTGTGACAGCAGCAAACAAGTTAATGAAACGGCATGAATTGGTGGTCGAAATTAAAAACTTTGAATGCTCATTTGGCCCTTCTCGTATGCCCAATAACTGCTTTAGTGGGTTTGGACCTATTTGTTTGTGATATTAGCCTTGTTTTCACTTTCAATGCATGATCTAATAACATTTCCCTTTGGTCATTGGTGAGGAATGTAATTTTCATGATGTAATGCTTCCGAGAGATTAAGACTATTCAACAAAAATTGACAAATAGATTTGTATTTGCATGGAAGAATTTGGGTCAATCAACAGTTAGTCTAAAAATTTGCAAACTATAAGGTATCTTAAAGTAACATGTCATGGTCCATTTCATAAAAAGTCTCTTCGTGAGAAGATAAAATGAAGGGCTTTTGTGGTTAATGAGAAGGTTTAAGACTACTCCCTCTATTCTAAGTAAATGTATCACATTCATAAGTTGTGACAGCAGCAAATAAGTCAATGAAACGGTATGAATTTGTGGTCGAAATTAAAGACTTTGAATGCTCATTTGACCCCTCTCGTATGCCCAATAACTGCTCTAGTGGGTTGGACCTATTTGTTTGTGATATGAACGTTATTTTCACTTTGAATGTATGATCTAATAACATTTCCCTTTGGTCGTTGGTGATGAATGTAATTTCCATGATGTAATGCTTGAGAGAGATTAAGACTATTCAACCAAAATTGACAAATAGATTTGTATTTGCATGGAAGAATTTGGGTCAATCAACAGTTAGTCTAAAATTTGCAAATCAGAAAGCGTCATAAAGTAATATGTGATAGTCCCCTTCACAAAAATCTCATTGTGAGAACATAAGATAAACGACTTTTGGGGTTAATAAGAAGATTTGAGACTATTTCCTCCATTCTAAGCAAATGTATCACATTCATAAGTTGTGACAGCAGCAAACAAACCAATGAAATGGTATGAATTGGTGGTCGAAATTAAAGACTTTGAATACTCATTTGGCCTCTCTCGTATGTCCAATAACTGCTTTAACGGGTCGGACATACTTGTTTGTAATATTAGCGTTATTTTCACTTTGAATGCATGATCTGAGAATATTTCCTTTTGGTCATTGTTGATGAATGTAATTTCTATGATGTAATGCTTTAGAGAGATTAAGAATATTGAACAAAAACTAACAAATAAATTTGTATTTGCACTAAAGAATTTAGGTTAACCAACAGTTAGTCCAAAAATCTGCAAACCAGAATGTGTCATAAAGTAACATGTGATGATCATTTTCACAAAAGTCTCTTCGTGAGAAGATAAAATGAAGGGCTTTTGTGGTTAATAAGAAGGTTTGATACTACTCCCTCTATTTTAAGCAAATGTATCACATTCATAAGTTGTGACAGTAGCAAACAAGTTAATGAAACGGTATGAATTAGTGGTCGAAATTGAAAACTTTGAATGCTCATTTGGCCCTTCTCGTATGCCCAATAACTGCTTTAGTGGGTTTGGACCTATTTGTTTGTGATATTAGCATTGTTTTCACTTTCAATGCATGATCTAATAACATTTCCCTTTGGTCATTGGTGAGGAATGTAATTTTCATGATGTAATGCTTCCGAGAGATTAAGACTATTCAACAAAAATTGACAAATAGATTTGTATTTGCATGGAAGAATTTGGGTCAATCAACAGTTAGTCTAAAAATTTGCAAACCAGAAAGCGCCATAAAGTAACATGTGATAGTCCCCTTCACAAAAAGTCTCTCCGTGAGAACATAAAATAAATGACTTTTGTGATTAATAAGAATGTTTTAGATTACTTCCTTCATTCTAAGCAAATGTATCACATTCATAAGTTGTGACAGCAGCAAATAAGTCAATGAAACGGTATGAATTTGTGGTCGAAATTAAAGACTTTGAATGCTCATTTGACCCCTCTCGTATGCCCAATAACTGCTCTAGTGGGTTGGACCTATTTGTTTGTGATATGAACGTTATTTTCACTTTGAATGTATGATCTAATAACATTTCCCTTTGGTCGTTGGTGATGAATGTAATTTCCATGATGTAATGCTTCAGAAAGATTAAGACTATTCAACCAAAATTGACAAATAGATTTGTATTTGCATGGAAGAATTTGGGTCAATCAACAGTTAGTCTAAAATTTGCAAATCAGAAAGCGTCATAAAGTAATATGTGATAGTCCCCTTCACAAAAATCTCATTGTGAGAACATAAGATAAACGACTTTTGTGGTTAATAAAAAAATTTGAGACTATTTCCTCCATTCTAAGCAAATGTATCACATTCATAAGTTGTGACAGCAGCAAACAAACCAATGAAATGGTATGAATTGGTGGTCGAAATTAAAGACTTTGAATGCTCATTTGGGCCTTCTCGTATGCCCAATAACTGCTCTAGTGGATTGGACCTATTTGTTTTTGATATTAGCGTTGTTTTCACTTTGAATGCATGATCTAAGAACATTTCCCTTTGGTCATTGGTGAGGAATGTAATTTTCATGATGTAATGCTTCCGAGAGATTAAGACTATTCAACAAAAATTGACAAATAGATTTGTATTTGCATGGAAGAATTTGGGTCAATCAACGGTTAGTCTAAAAATTTGCAAACTATAAGGTATCTTAAAGTAACATGTCATGGTCCATTTCATAAAAAGTCTCTTCGTGAGAAGATAAGATAGATGGCTTTTGTGGTTAATGAGAAGGTTTAAGACTACTCCTCTATTTTAAGTAAATGTATCACATTCATAAGTTGTGACAGCAGCAAATAAGTCAATGAAACGGTATGAATTTGTGGTTGAAATTAAAGACTTTGAATGCTCATTTGACCCCTCTCGTATGCCCAATAACTGCTCTAGTGGGTTGGACCTATTTGTTTGTGATACGAACGTTATTTTCACTTTGAATGTATGATCTAATAACATTTCCCTTTGGTCGTTGGTGATGAATGTAATTTCCATGATGTAATGCTTCAGAGAGATTAAGACTATTCAACCAAAATTGACAAATAGATTTGTATTTGCATGGAAGAATTTGGGTCAATCAACAGTTAGTCTAAAATTTGCAAATCAGAAAGCGTCATAAAGTAATATGTGATAGTCCCCTTCACAAAAAATCTCATTGTGAGAACATAAGATAACCACTTTTGTGGTTAATAAGAATATTTGAGACTATTTCCTCCATTCTAAGCAAATGTATCACATTCATAAGTTGTGACAGCAGCAAACAAACCAATGAAATGGTATGAATTGGTGGTCGAAATTAAAGACTTTGAATACTCATTTGGCCTCTCTCGTATGTCCAATAACTGCTTTAACGGGTCGGACATACTTGTTTGTAATATTAGCGTTATTTTCACTTTGAATGCATGATCTGAGAATATTTCCTTTTGGTCATTGTTGATGAATGTAATTTCTATGATGTAATGCTTTAGAGAGATTAAGAATATTGAACAAAAACTAACAAATAAATTTGTATTTGCACTAAAGAATTTAGGTTAACCAACAGTTAGTCCAAAAATCTGCAAACCAGAATGTGTCATAAAGTAACATGTGATGATCATTTTCACAAAAAGTCTCTTCGTGAGAAGATAAAATGAAGGGCTTTTGTGGTTAATAAGAAGGTTTGATACTACTCCCTCTATTTTAAGCAAATGTATCACATTCATAAGTTGTGACAGTAGCAAACAAGTTAATGAAACGGTATGAATTAGTGGTCGAAATTGAAAACTTTGAATGCTCATTTGGCCCTTCTCGTATGCCCAATAACTGCTTTAGTGGGTTTGGACCTATTTGTTTGTGATATTAGCATTGTTTTCACTTTCAATGCATGATCTAATAACATTTCCCTTTGGTCATTGGTGAGGAATGTAATTTTCATGATGTAATGCTTCCGAGAGATTAAGACTATTCAACAAAAATTGACAAATAGATTTGTATTTGCATGGAAGAATTTGGGTCAATCAACAGTTAGTCTAAAAATTTGCAAACCAGAAAGCGCCATAAAGTAACATGTGATAGTCCCCTTCACAAAAAGTCTCTCCGTGAGAACATAAAATAAATGACTTTTGTGATTAATAAGAATGTTTTAGATTACTTCCTTCATTCTAAGCAAATGTATCACATTCATAAGTTGTGACAGCAGCAAATAAGTCAATGAAACGGTATGAATTTGTGGTCGAAATTAAAGACTTTGAATGCTCATTTGACCCCTCTCGTATGCCCAATAACTGCTCTAGTGGGTTGGACCTATTTGTTTGTGATATGAACGTTATTTTCACTTTGAATGTATGATCTAATAACATTTCCCTTTGGTCGTTGGTGATGAATGTAATTTCCATGATGTAATGCTTCAGAAAGATTAAGACTATTCAACCAAAATTGACAAATAGATTTGTATTTGCATGGAAGAATTTGGGTCAATCAACAGTTAGTCTAAAATTTGCAAATCAGAAAGCGTCATAAAGTAATATGTGATAGTCCCCTTCACAAAAATCTCATTGTGAGAACATAAGATAAACGACTTTTGTGGTTAATAAAAAAATTTGAGACTATTTCCTCCATTCTAAGCAAATGTATCACATTCATAAGTTGTGACAGCAGCAAACAAACCAATGAAATGATATGAATTGGTGGTCGAAATTAAAGACTTTGAATGCTCATTTGGGCCTTCTCGTATGCCCAATAACTGCTCTAGTGGATTGGACCTATTTGTTTTTGATATTAGCGTTGTTTTCACTTTGAATGCATGATCTAAGAACATTTCCCTTTGGTCATTGGTGAGGAATGTAATTTTCATGATGTAATGCTTCCGAGAGATTAAGACTATTCAACAAAAATTGACAAATAGATTTGTATTTGCATGGAAGAATTTGGGTCAATCAACAGTTAGTCTAAAAATTTGCAAACTATAAGGTATCTTAAAGTAACATGTCATGGTCCATTTCATAAAAAGTCTCTTCGTGAGAAGATAAGATAGATGGCTTTTGTGGTTAATGAGAAGGTTTAAGACTACTCCCTCTATTCTAAGTAAATGTATCACATTCATAAGTTGTGACAGCAGCAAATAAGTCAATGAAACGGTATGAATTTGTGGTTGAAATTAAAGACTTTGAATGCTCATTTGACCCCTCTCGTATGCCCAATAACTGCTCTAGTGGGTTGGACCTATTTGTTTGTGATACGAACGTTATTTTCACTTTGAATGTATGATCTAATAACATTTCCCTTTGGTCGTTGGTGATGAATGTAATTTCCATGATGTAATGCTTGAGAGAGATTAAGACTATTCAACCAAAATTGACAAATAGATTTGTATTTGCATGGAAGAATTTGGGTCAATCAACAGTTAGTCTAAAATTTGCAAATCGAAAGCGTCATAAAGTAATATGTGATAGTCCCCTTCACAAAAAATCTCATTGTGAGAACATAAGATAACCACTTTTGTGGTTAATAAGAATATTTGAGACTATTTCCTCCATTCTAAGCAAATGTATCACATTCATAAGTTGTGACAGCAGCAAACAAACCAATGAAATGGTATGAATTGGTGGTCGAAATTAAAGACTTTGAATACTCATTTGGCCTCTCGTATGTCCAATAACTGCTTTAACGGGTCGGACATACTTGTTTGTAATATTAGCGTTATTTTCACTTTGAATGCATGATCTGAGAATATTTCCTTTTGGTCATTGTTGATGAATGTAATTTCTATGACGTAATGCTTTAGAGAGATTAAGAATATTGAACAAAAACTAACAAATAAATTTGTATTTGCACTAAAGAATTTAGGTTAACCAACAGTTAGTCCAAAAATCTGCAAACCAGAATGTGTCATAAAGTAACATGTGATGATCATTTTCACAAAAAGTCTCTTCGTGAGAAGATAAAATGAAGGGCTTTTGTGGTTAATAAGAAGGTTTGATACTACTCCCTCTATTTTAAGCAAATGTATCACATTCATAAGTTGTGACAGTAGCAAACAAGTTAATGAAACGGTATGAATTAGTGGTCGAAATTGAAAACTTTGAATGCTCATTTGGCCCTTCTCGTATGCCCAATAACTGCTTTAGTGGGTTTGGACCTATTTGTTTGTGATATTAGCATTGTTTTCACTTTCAATGCATGATCTAATAACATTTCCCTTTGGTCATTGGTGAGGAATGTAATTTTCATGATGTAATGCTTCCGAGAGATTAAGACTATTCAACAAAAATTGACAAATAGATTTGTATTTGCATGGAAGAATTTGGGTCAATCAACAGTTAGTCTAAAAATTTGCAAACCAGAAAGCGCCATAAAGTAACATGTGATAGTCCCCTTCACAAAAAGTCTCTCCGTGAGAACATAAAATAAATGACTTTTGTGATTAATAAGAATGTTTTAGATTACTTCCTTCATTCTAAGCAAATGTATCACATTCATAAGTTGTGACAGCAGCAAATAAGTCAATGAAACGGTATGAATTTGTGGTCGAAATTAAAGACTTTGAATGCTCATTTGACCCCTCTCGTATGCCCAATAACTGCTCTAGTGGGTTGGACCTATTTGTTTGTGATATGAACGTTATTTTCACTTTGAATGTATGATCTAATAACATTTCCCTTTGGTCGTTGGTGATGAATGTAATTTCCATGATGTAATGCTTCAGAAAGATTAAGACTATTCAACCAAAATTGACAAATAGATTTGTATTTGCATGGAAGAATTTGGGTCAATCAACAGTTAGTCTAAAATTTGCAAATCAGAAAGCGTCATAAAGTAATATGTGATAGTCCCCTTCACAAAAAATCTCATTGTGAGAACATAAGATAAACGACTTTTGTGGTTAATAAAAAAATTTGAGACTATTTCCTCCATTCTAAGCAAATGTATCACATTCATAAGTTGTGACAGCAGCAAACAAACCAATGAAATGGTATGAATTGGTGGTCGAAATTAAAGACTTTGAATGCTCATTTGGGCCTTCTCGTATGCCCAATAACTGCTCTAGTGGATTGGACCTATTTGTTTTTGATATTAGCGTTGTTTTCACTTTGAATGCATGATCTAAGAACATTTCCCTTTGGTCATTGGTGAGGAATGTAATTTTCATGATGTAATGCTTCCGAGAGATTAAGACTATTCAACAAAAATTGACAAATAGATTTGTATTTGCATGGAAGAATTTGGGTCAATCAACAGTTAGTCTAAAAATTTGCAAACTATAAGGTATCTTAAAGTAACATGTCATGGTCCATTTCATAAAAAGTCTCTTCGTGAGAAGATAAGATAGATGGCTTTTGTGGTTAATGAGAAGGTTTAAGACTACTCCCTCTATTCTAAGTAAATGTATCACATTCATAAGTTGTGACAGCAGCAAATAAGTCAATGAAACGGTATGAATTTGTGGTTGAAATTAAAGACTTTGAATGCTCATTTGACCCCTCTCGTATGCCCAATAACTGCTCTAGTGGGTTGGACCTATTTGTTTGTGATACGAACGTTATTTTCACTTTGAATGTATGATCTAATAACATTTCCTTTGGTCGTTGGTGATGAATGTAATTTCCATGATGTAATGCTTGAGAGAGATTAAGACTATTCACCAAAATTGACAAATAGATTTGTATTTGCATGGAAGAATTTGGGTCAATCAATAGTTAGTCTAAAATTTGCAAATCAGAAAGCGTCATAAAGTAATATGTGATAGTCCCCTTCACAAAAAATCTCATTGTGAGAACATAAGATAACCACTTTTGTGGTTAATAAGAATATTTGAGACTATTTCCTCCATTCTAAGCAAATGTATCACATTCATAAGTTGTGACAGCAGCAAACAAACCAATGAAATGGTATGAATTGGTGGTCGAAATTAAAGACTTTGAATACTCATTTGGCCTCTCTCGTATGTCCAATAACTGCTTTAACGGGTCGGACATACTTGTTTGTAATATTAGCGTTATTTTCACTTTGAATGCATGATCCGAGAATATTTCCTTTTGGTCATTGTTGATGAATGTAATTTCTATGATGTAATGCTTTAGAGAGATTAAGAATATTGAACAAAAACTAACAAATAAATTTGTATTTGCACTAAAGAATTTAGGTTAACCAACAGTTAGTCCAAAAATCTGCAAACCAGAATGTGTCATAAAGTAACATGTGATGATCATTTTCACAAAAAGTCTCTTCGTGAGAAGATAAAATGAAGGGCTTTTGTGGTTAATAAGAAGGTTTGATACTACTCCCTCTATTTTAAGCAAATGTATCACATTCATAAGTTGTGACAGTAGCAAACAAGTTAATGAAACGGTATGAATTAGTGGTCGAAATTGAAAACTTTGAATGCTCATTTGGCCCTTCTCGTATGCCCAATAACTGCTTTAGTGGGTTTGGACCTATTTGTTTGTGATATTAGCATTGTTTTCACTTTCAATGCATTATCTAATAACATTTCCCTTTGGTCATTGGTGAGGAATGTAATTTTCATGATGTAATGCTTCCGAGAGATTAAGACTATTCAACAAAAATTGACAAATAGATTTGTATTTGCATGGAAGAATTTGGGTCAATCAACAGTTAGTCTAAAAATTTGCAAACCAGAAAGCGCCATAAAGTAACATGTGATAGTCCCCTTCACAAAAGTCTCTCCGTGAGAACATAAAATAAATGACTTTTGTGATTAATAAGAATGTTTTAGATTACTTCCTTCATTCTAAGCAAATGTATCACATTCATAAGTTGTGACAGCAGCAAATAAGTCAATGAAACGGTATGAATTTGTGGTCGAAATTAAAGACTTTGAATGCTCATTTGACCCCTCTCGTATGCCCAATAACTGCTCTAGTGGGTTCTAGTGGGTTGGACCGTTGGTGATGAATGTATTTTTGTTTGTGATATGAACGTTATTTTCACTTTGAATGTATGATCTAATAACATTTCCCTTTGGTCGTTGGTGATGAATGTAATTTCCATGATGTAATGCTTAGGTCGGACATATTTAGAGATTAAGACTATTCAACCAAAAATTGACAAATAGATTTGTATTTGCATGGAAGAATTTGGGTCAATCAACAGTTAGTCTAAAATTTGCAAATCAGAAAGCGTCATAAAGTAATATGTGATAGTCCCCTTCACAAAAATCTCATTGTGAGAACATAAGATAAACGACTTTTTGTGGTTAATAAGAAGATTTGAGACTATTTCCTCCATTCTAAGCAAATGTATCACATTCATAAGTTGTGACAGCAGCAAACAAACCAATGAAATGGTATGAATTGGTGGTCGAAATTAAAGACTTTGAATACTCATTTGGCCTCTCTCAAATGTATCACATTCATATGTCCAATAAACTGAAATGGTATGAATTGGTGGTCGAAATTAAGACTTTGAATACTCATTTGGCCTCTCTCGTATGTCCAATAAAGTCATTGGTAGGAATGCTTTAACGGGTCGGACATATTTATTTGTAATATTAGCGTTATTTTCACTTTGAATGCATGATCTGAGAATATTTCCTTTTGGTCATTGTTGATGAATGTAATTTCTATGATGTAATGCTTTAGAGAGATTAAGAATATTGAACAAAAACTAACAAATAAATTTGTATTTGCACTAAAGAATTTAGGTTAACCAACAGTTAGTCCAAAAATCTGCAAACCAGAATGTGTCATAAAGTAACATGTGATGATTAATGAAGAAAGGTTTGATTACTCCCCTCTATTTTCACACAAAAGTCTCAAGTTTCGGTATGAATTAGTGAGAAGACTTTGAAAATGAAGTTTGGACCTTTTAGCATTGGCATTATCTAATAAGAATGTAATTTTTGATACTACTATTCCAAAAATTCAAATAGATTTGTATTTTAAGCAAATGTATCACATTCATAAGTTGTGACAGCAGCAAACAAGTTGTGACAGCAGCAAACAAACCAATGAAATGGTATGAATTGGTGGTCGAAATTAAAACTTTGAATGCTCATTTGGGCTTTGAATGCATGATCGAGAATATTTCATTGTTGATGAATGTAATTTCATGATGTAATGCTTCAGAAAGATTAAGACTATTCAACCAAAATTGACAAATAGATTTGTATTTGCATGGAAGAATTTGGGTCAATCAACAGTTAGTGGGAACATAAGATTTGGACCTATTTGGACCTATTTGTTTTTGATATTAGCGTTGTTTTCACTTTGAATGCATGATCTAAGAACATTTCCCTTTGGTCATTGGTGAGGAATGTAATTTTCATGATGTAATGCTTCCGAGAGATTAAGACTATTCAACAAAAATTGACAAATAGATTTGTATTTGCATGGAAGAATTTGGGTCAATCAACAGTTAGTCTAAAAATTTGCAAACTATAAGGTATCTTAAAGTAACATGTCATGGTCCATTTCATAAAAAGTCTCTTCGTGAGAAGATAAGATAGCTGGCTTTGTGGTTAATGAGAAGGTTTAAGACTACTCCCTCTATTCTAAGTAAATGTATCACATTCATAAGTTGTGACAGCAGCAAATAAGTCAATGAAACGGTATGAATTTGTGGTTGAAATTAAAGACTTTGAATGCTCATTTGACCCTCTCGTATGCCCAATAACTGCTCTAGTGGGTTGGACCTATTTGTTTGTGATACGAACGTTATTTTCACTTTGAATGTATGATCTAATAACATTTCCCTTTGGTCGTTGGTGATGAATGTAATTTCCATGATGTAATGCTTGAGAGAGATTAAGACTATTCAACCAAAATTGACAAATAGATTTGTATTTGCATGGAAGAATTTGGGTCAATCAACAGTTAGTCTAAAATTTGCAAATCAGAAAGCGTCATAAAGTAATATGTGATAGTCCCCTTCACAAAAAATCTCATTGTGAGAACATAAGATAACCACTTTTGTGGTTAATAAGAATATTTGAGACTATTTCCTCCATTCTAAGCAAATGTATCACATTCATAAGTTGTGACAGCAGCAAACAAACCAATGAAATGGTATGAATTGGTGGTCGAAATTAAAGACTTTGAATACTCATTTGGCCTCTCTCGTATGTCCAATAACTGCTTTAACGGGTCGGACATACTTGTTTGTAATATTAGCGTTATTTTCACTTTGAATGCATGATCGAGAATATTTCCTTTTTGGTCATTGTTGATGAATGTAATTTCTATGACGTAATGCTTTAGAGAGATTAAGAATATTGAACAAAAACTAACAAATAAATTTGTATTTGCACTAAAGAATTTAGGTTAACCAAAGTTAGTCCAAAAATCTGCAAACCAGAATGTGTCATAAAGTAACATGTGATGATCATTTTCACAAAAAGTCTCTTCGTGAGAAGATAAAATGAAGGGCTTTTTGTGGTTAATAAGAAGGTTTGATACTACTCCCTCTATTTTAAGCAAATGTATCACATTCATAAGTTGTGACAGTAGCAAACAAGTTAATGAAACGGTATGAATTAGTGGTCGAAATTGAAAACTTTGAATGCTCATTTGGCCCTTTCGTATGCCCAATAACTGCTTTAGTGGGTTTGGACCTATTTGTTTGTGATATTAGCATTGTTTTCACTTTCAATGCATTATCTAATAACATTTCCCTTTGGTCATTGGTGAGGAATGTAATTTTCATGATGTAATGCTTCCGAGAGATTAAGACTATTCAACAAAAATTGACAAATAGATTTGTATTTGCATGGAAGAATTTGGGTCAATCAACAAGTTAGTCTAAAAATTTGCAAACCAGAAAGCGCCATAAAGTAACATGTGATAGTCCCCTTCACAAAAAGTCTCTCCGTGAGAACATAAAATAAATGACTTTTGTGATTAATAAGAATGTTTTAGATTACTTCCTTCATTCTAAGCAAATGTATCACATTCATAAGTTGTGACAGCAGCAAATAAGTCAATGAAACGGTATGAATTTGTGGTCGAAATTAAAGACTTTGAATGCTCATTTGACCCCTCTCGTATGCCCAATAACTGCTCTAGTGGGTTGGACCTATTTGTTTGTGATATGAACGTTATTTTCACTTTGAATGTATGATCTAATAACATTTCCCTTTGGTCGTTGGTGATGAATGTAATTTCCATGATGTAATGCTTCAGAGATTAAGACTATTCAGCAAAATTGACAAATAGATTTGTATTTGCATGGAAGAATTTGGGTCAATCAACAGTTAGTCTAAAATTTGCAAATCGAAAGCGTCATAAAGTAATATGTGATAGTCCCCTTCACAAAAAAATCTCATTGTGAGAACATAAGATAAACGACTTTTGTGGTTAATAAGAAGATTTGAGACTATTTCCTCCATTCTAAGCAAATGTATCACATTCATAAGTTGTGACAGCAGCAAACAAACCAATGAAATGGTATGAATTGGTGGTCGAAATTAAAGACTTTGAATACTCATTTGGCCTCTCTCGTATGTCCAATAACTGCTTTAACGGGTCGGACATATTTATTTGTAATATTAGCGTTATTTTCACTTTGAATGCATGATCTGAGAATATTTCCTTTTGGTCATTGTTGATGAATGTAATTTCCATGATGTAATGCTTCAGAAAGATTAAGACTATTCAACCAAAATTGACAAATAGATTTGTATTTGCATGGAAGAATTTGGGTCAATCAAAGTTAGTCTAAAATTTGCAAATCGAAAGCGTCATAAAGTAATATGTGATAGTCCCCTTCACAAAAATCTCATTGTGAGAACATAAGATAAACGACTTTTGTGGTTAATAAAAAAATTTGAGACTATTTCCTCCATTCTAAGCAAATGTATCACATTCATAAGTTGTGACAGCAGCAAACAAACCAATGAAATGGTATGAATTGGAGGTCGAAATTAAAAACTTTGAATGCTCATTTGGGCCTTCTCGTATGCCCAATAACTGCTCTAGTGGATTGGACCTATTTGTTTTTGATATTAGCGTTGTTTTCACTTTGAATGCATGATCTAAGAACATTTCCCTTTGGTCATTGGTGAGGAATGTAATTTTCATGATGTAATGCTTCCGAGAGATTAAGACTATTCAACAAAAATTGACAAATAGATTTGTATTTGCATGGAAGAATTTGGGTCAATCAATGTTAGTCTAAAAATTTGCAAACTATAAGGTATCTTAAAGTAACATGTCATGGTCCATTTCATAAAAAGTCTCTTCGTGAGAAGATAAGATAGATGGCTTTTGTGGTTAATGAGAAGGTTTAAGACTACTCCCTCTATTCTAAGTAAATGTATCACATTCATAAGTTGTGACAGCAGCAAATAAGTCAATGAAACGGTATGAATTTGTGGTTGAAATTAAAGACTTTGAATGCTCATTTGACCCCTCTCGTATGCCCAATAACTGCTCTAGTGGGTTGGACCTATTTGTTTGTGATACGAACGTTATTTTCACTTTGAATGTATGATCTAATAACATTTCCCTTTGGTCGTTGGTGATGAATGTAATTTCCATGATGTAATGCTTCAGAGATTAAGACTATTCAACCAAAATTGACAAATAGATTTGTATTTGCATGGAAGAATTTGGGTCAATCAACAGTTAGTCTAAAATTTGCAAATCGAAAGCGTCATAAAGTAATATGTGATAGTCCCCTTCACAAAAAATCTCATTGTGAGAACATAAGATAACCACTTTTGTGGTTAATAAGAATATTTGAGACTATTTCCTCCATTCTAAGCAAATGTATCACATTCATAAGTTGTGACAGCAGCAAACAAACCAATGAAATGGTATGAATTGGTGGTCGAAATTAAAGACTTTGAATACTCATTTGGCCTCTCTCGTATGTCCAATAACTGCTTTAACGGGTCGGACATACTTGTTTGTAATATTAGCGTTATTTTCACTTTGAATGCATGATCTCGAGAATATTTCCTTTTGGTCATTGTTGATGAATGTAATTTCTATGATGTAATGCTTTAGAGAGATTAAGAATATTGAACAAAAACTAACAAATAAATTTGTATTTGCACTAAAGAATTTAGGTTAACCAACAGTTAGTCCAAAAATCTGCAAACCAGAATGTGTCATAAAGTAACATGTGATGATCATTTTCACAAAAAGTCTCTTCGTGAGAAGATAAAATGAAGGGCTTTTGTGGTTAATAAGAAGGTTTGATACTACTCCCTCTATTTTAAGCAAATGTATCACATTCATAAGTTGTGAGTAGCAAACAAGTTAATGAAACGGTATGAATTAGTGGTCGAAATTGAAAACTTTGAATGCTCATTTGGCCCTTCTCGTATGCCCAATAACTGCTTTAGTGGGTTTGGACCTATTTGTTTGTGATATTAGCATTGTTTTCACTTTCAATGCATTATCTAATAACATTTCTCTTTGGTCATTGGTGAGGAATGTAATTTTCATGATGTAATGCTTCCGAGAGATTAAGACTATTCAACAAAAATTGACAAATAGATTTGTATTTGCATGGAAGAATTTGGGTCAATCAACAGTTAGTCTAAAAATTTGCAAACCAGAAAGCGCCATAAAGTAACATGTGATAGTCCCCTTCACAAAAAGTCTCTCCGTGAGAACATAAAATAAATAACTTTTGTGATTAATAAGAATGTTTTAGATTACTTCCTTCATTCTAAGCAAATGTATCACATTCATAAGTTGTGACAGCAGCAAATAAGTCAATGAAACGGTATGAATTTGTGGTGAAATTAAAGACTTTGAATGCTCATTTGACCCCTCTCGTATGCCCAATAACTGCTCTAGTGGGTTGGACCTATTTGTTTGTGATATGAACGTTATTTTCACTTTGAATGTATGATCTAATAACATTTCCCTTTGGTCGTTGGTGATGAATGTAATTTCCATGATGTAATGCTTCAGAGAGATTAAGACTATTCAACCAAAATTGATAAATAGATTTGTATTTGCATGGAAGAATTTGGGTCAATCAACAGTTAGTCTAAAATTTGCAAATCAGAAAGCGTCATAAAGTAATATGTGATAGTCCCCTTCACAAAAATCTCATTGTGAGAACATAAGATAAACGACTTTTGTGGTTAATAAGAAGATTTGAGACTATTTCCTCCATTCTAAGCAAATGTATCACATTCATAAGTTGTGACAGCAGCAAACAAACCAATGAAATGGTATGAATTGGTGGTCGAAATTAAAGACTTTGAATACTCATTTGGCCTCTCTCGTATGTCCAATAACTGCTTTAACGGGTCGGACATATTTATTTGTAATATTAGCGTTATTTTCACTTTGAATGCATGATCTGAGAATATTTCCTTTTGGTCATTGTTGATGAATGTAATTTCCATGATGTAATGCTTCAGAAAGATTAAGACTATTCAACCAAAATTGACAAATAGATTTGTATTTGCATGGAAGAATTTGGGTCAATCAACAGTTAGTCTAAAATTTGCAAATCGAAAGCGTCATAAAGTAATATGTGATAGTCCCTTCACAAAAAATCTCATTGTGAGAACATAAGATAAACGACTTTTGTGGTTAATAAAAAAATTTGAGACTATTTCCTCCATTCTAAGCAAATGTATCACATTCATAAGTTGTGACAGCAGCAAACAAACCAATGAAATGGTATGAATTGGAGGTCGAAATTAAAAACTTTGAATGCTCATTTGGGCCTTCTCGTATGCCCAATAACTGCTCTAGTGGATTGGACCTATTTGTTTTTGATATTAGCGTTGTTTTCACTTTGAATGCATGATCTAAGAACATTTCCCTTTGGTCATTGGTGAGGAATGTAATTTTCATGATGTAATGCTTCCGAGAGATTAAGACTATTCAACAAAAATTGACAAATAGATTTGTATTTGCATGGAAGAATTTGGGTCAATCAACAGTTAGTCTAAAAATTTGCAAACTATAAGGTATCTTAAAGTAACATGTCATGGTCCATTTCATAAAAAGTCTCTTCGTGAGAAGATAAGATAGATGGCTTTTGTGGTTAATGAGAAGGTTTAAGACTACTCCCTCTATTCTAAGTAAATGTATCACATTCATAAGTTGTGACAGCAGCAAATAAGTCAATGAAACGGTATGAATTTGTGGTTGAAATTAAAGACTTTGAATGCTCATTTGACCCCTCTCGTATGCCCAATAACTGCTCTAGTGGGTTGGACCTATTTGTTTGTGATACGAACGTTATTTTCACTTTGAATGTATGATCTAATAACATTTCCCTTTGGTCGTTGGTGATGAATGTAATTTCCATGATGTAATGCTTCAGAGAGATTAAGACTATTCAACCAAAATTGACAAATAGATTTGTATTTGCATGGAAGAATTTGGGTCAATCAACAGTTAGTCTAAAATTTGCAAATCAGAAAGCGTCATAAAGTAATATGTGATAGTCCCCTTCACAAAAATCTCATTGTGAGAACATAAGATAACCACTTTTGTGGTTAATAAGAATATTTGAGACTATTTCCTCCATTCTAAGCAAATGTATCACATTCATAAGTTGTGACAGCAGCAAACAAACCAATGAAATGGTATGAATTGGTGGTCGAAATTAAAGACTTTGAATACTCATTTGGCCTCTCTCGTATGTCCAATAACTGCTTTAACGGGTCGGACATACTTGTTTGTAATATTAGCGTTATTTTCACTTTGAATGCATGATCTGAGAATATTTCCTTTTGGTCATTGTTGATGAATGTAATTTCTATGATGTAATGCTTTAGAGAGATTAAGAATATTGAACAAAAACTAACAAATAAATTTGTATTTGCACTAAAGAATTTAGGTTAACCAACAGTTAGTCCAAAAATCTGCAAACCAGAATGTGTCATAAAGTAACATGTGATGATCATTTTCACAAAAAGTCTCTTCGTGAGAAGATAAAATGAAGGGCTTTTGTGGTTAATAAGAAGGTTTGATACTACTCCCTCTATTTTAAGCAAATGTATCACATTCATAAGTTGTGAGAGTAGCAAACAAGTTAATGAAACGGTATGAATTAGTGGTCGAAATTGAAAACTTTGAATGCTCATTTGGCCCTTCTCGTATGCCCAATAACTGCTTTAGTGGGTTTGGACCTATTTGTTTGTGATATTAGCATTGTTTTCACTTTCAATGCATTATCTAATAACATTTCCCTTTGGTCATTGGTGAGGAATGTAATTTTCATGATGTAATGCTTCCGAGAGATTAAGACTATTCAACAAAAATTGACAAATAGATTTGTATTTGCATGGAAGAATTTGGGTCAATCAACAGTTAGTCTAAAAATTTGCAAACCAGAAAGCGCCATAAAGTAACATGTGATAGTCCCCTTCACAAAAAGTCTCTCCGTGAGAACATAAAATAAATGACTTTTGTGATTAATAAGAATGTTTTAGATTACTTCCTTCATTCTAAGCAAATGTATCACATTCATAAGTTGTGACAGCAGCAAATAAGTCAATGAAACGGTATGAATTTGTGGTCGAAATTAAAGACTTTGAATGCTCATTTGACCCCTCTCGTATGCCCAATAACTGCTCTAGTGGGTTGGACCTATTTGTTTGTGATATGAGCGTTATTTTCACTTTGAATGTATGATCTAATAACATTTCCCTTTGGTCGTTGGTGATGAATGTAATTTCCATGATGTAATGCTTCAGAGAGATTAAGACTATTCAACCAAAATTGATAAATAGATTTGTATTTGCATGGAAGAATTTGGGTCAATCAACAGTTAGTCTAAAATTTGCAAATCGAAAGCGTCATAAAGTAATATGTGATAGTCCCCTTCACAAAAATCTCATTGTGAGAACATAAGATAAACGACTTTTGTGGTTAATAAGAAGATTTGAGACTATTTCCTCCATTCTAAGCAAATGTATCACATTCATAAGTTGTGACAGCAGCAAACAAACCAATGAAATGGTATGAATTGGTGGTCGAAATTAAAGACTTTGAATACTCATTTGGCCTCTCTCGTATGTCCAATAACTGCTTTAACGGGTCGGACATATTTATTTGTAATATTAGCGTTATTTTCACTTTGAATGCATGATCTCGAGAATATTTCCTTTTGGTCATTGTTGATGAATGTAATTTCCATGATGTAATGCTTCAGAAAGATTAAGACTATTCAACCAAAATTGACAAATAGATTTGTATTTGCATGGAAGAATTTGGGTCAATCAAAGTTAGTCTAAAATTTGCAAATCGAAAAGCGTCATAAAGTAATATGTGATAGTCCCCTTCACAAAAATCTCATTGTGAGAACATAAGATAAACGACTTTTGTGGTTAATAAAAAAATTTGAGACTATTTCCTCCATTCTAAGCAAATGTATCACATTCATATGTTGTGACAGCAGCAAACAAACCAATGAAATGGTATGAATTGGAGGTCGAAATTAAAAACTTTGAATGCTCATTTGGGCCTTCTCGTATGCCCAATAACTGCTCTAGTGGATTGGACCTATTTGTTTTTGATATTAGCGTTGTTTTCACTTTGAATGCATGATCTAAGAACATTTCCCTTTGGTCATTGGTGAGGAATGTAATTTTCATGATGTAATGCTTCCGAGAGATTAAGACTATTCAACAAAAATTGACAAATAGATTTGTATTTGCATGGAAGAATTTGGGTCAATCAACAGTTAGTCTAAAAATTTGCAAACTATAAGGTATCTTAAAGTAACATGTCATGGTCCATTTCATAAAAAGTCTCTTCGTGAGAAGATAAGATAGATGGCTTTTGTGGTTAATGAGAAGGTTTAAGACTACTCCCTCTATTCTAAGTAAATGTATCACATTCATAAGTTGTGACAGCAGCAAATAAGTCAATGAAACGGTATGAATTTGTGGTTGAAATTAAAGACTTTGAATGCTCATTTGACCCCTCGTATGCCCAATAACTGCTCTAGTGGGTTGGACCTATTTGTTTGTGATACGAACGTTATTTTCACTTTGAATGTATGATCTAATAACATTTCCCTTTGGTCGTTGGTGATGAATGTAATTTCCATGATGTAATGCTTCAGAGAGATTAAGACTATTCAACCAAAATTGACAAATAGATTTGTATTTGCATGGAAGAATTTGGGTCAATCAACAGTTAGTCTAAAATTTGCAAATCAGAAAGCGTCATAAAGTAATATGTGATAGTCCCTTCACAAAAAATCTCATTGTGAGAACATAAGATAACCACTTTTGTGGTTAATAAGAATATTTGAGACTATTTCCTCCATTCTAAGCAAATGTATCACATTCATAAGTTGTGACAGCAGCAAACAAACCAATGAAATGGTATGAATTGGTGGTCGAAATTAAAGACTTTGAATACTCATTTGGCCTCTCTCGTATGTCCAATAACTGCTTTAACGGGTCGGACATACTTGTTTGTAATATTAGCGTTATTTTCACTTTGAATGCATGATCTGAGAATATTTCCTTTTGGTCATTGTTGATGAATGTAATTTCTATGATGTAATGCTTTAGAGATTAAGAATATTGAACAAAAACTAACAAATAAATTTGTATTTGCACTAAAGAATTTAGGTTAACCAACAGTTAGTCCAAAAATCTGCAAACCAGAATGTGTCATAAAGTAACATGTGATGATCATTTTCACAAAAAGTCTCTTCGTGAGAAGATAAAATGAAGGGCTTTTGTGGTTAATAAGAAGGTTTGATACTACTCCCTCTATTTTAAGCAAATGTATCACATTCATAAGTTGTGACAGTAGCAAACAAGTTAATGAAACGGTATGAATTAGTGGTCGAAATTGAAAACTTTGAATGCTCATTTGGCCCTTCTCGTATGCCCAATAACTGCTTTAGTGGGTTTGGACCTATTTGTTTGTGATATTAGCATTGTTTTCACTTTCAATGCATTATCTAATAACATTTCCCTTTGGTCATTGGTGAGGAATGTAATTTTCATGATGTAATGCTTCCGAGAGATTAAGACTATTCAACAAAAATTGACAAATAGATTTGTATTTGCATGGAAGAATTTGGGTCAATCAACAGTTAGTCTAAAAATTTGCAAACCAGAAAGCGCCATAAAGTAACATGTGATAGTCCCCTTCACAAAAAGTCTCTCCGTGAGAACATAAAATAAATGACTTTTGTGATTAATAAGAATGTTTTAGATTACTTCCTTCATTCTAAGCAAATGTATCACATTCATAAGTTGTGACAGCAGCAAATAAGTCAATGAAACGGTATGAATTTGTGGTCGAAATTAAAGACTTTGAATGCTCATTTGACCCCTCTCGTATGCCCAATAACTGCTCTAAGTGGGTTGGACCTATTTGTTTGTGATATGAACGTTATTTTCACTTTGAATGTATGATCTAATAACATTTCCCTTTGGTCGTTGGTGATGAATGTAATTTCCATGATGTAATGCTTCAGAGAGATTAAGACTATTCAACCAAAATTGACAAATAGATTTGTATTTGCATGGAAGAATTTGGGTCAATCAACAGTTAGTCTAAAATTTGCAAATCGAAAGCGTCATAAAGTAATATGTGATAGTCCCTTCACAAAAATCTCATTGTGAGAACATAAGATAAACGACTTTTGTGGTTAATAAGAAGATTTGAGACTATTTCCTCCATTCTAAGCAAATGTATCACATTCATAAGTTGTGACAGCAGCAAACAAACCAATGAAATGGTATGAATTGGTGGTCGAAATTAAAGACTTTGAATACTCATTTGGCCTCTCTCGTATGTCCAATAACTGCTTAACGGGTCGGACATATTTATTTGTAATATTAGCGTTATTTTCACTTTGAATGCATGATCCGAGAATATTTCCTTTTGGTCATTGTTGATGAATGTAATTTCCATGATGTAATGCTTCAGAAAGATTAAGACTATTCAACCAAAATTGACAAATAGATTTGTATTTGCATGGAAGAATTTGGGTCAATCAACAGTTAGTCTAAAAATGTGCAAACTATAAGGTATCTTAAAGTAACATGTCATGGTCCATTTCATAAAAAGTCTCTTCGTGAGAAGATAAGATAGATGGCTTTTGTGGTTAATGAGAAGGTTTAAGACTACTCCCTCTATTCTAAGTAAATGTATCACATTCATAAGTTGTGACAGCAGCAAATAAGTCAATGAAACGGTATGAATTTGTGGTTGAAATTAAAGACTTTGAATGCTCATTTGACCCCTCTCGTATGCCCAATAACTGCTCTAGTGGGTTGGACCTATTTGTTTGTGATACGAACGTTATTTTCACTTTGAATGTATGATCTAATAACATTTCCCTTTGGTCGTTGGTGATGAATGTAATTTCCATGATGTAATGTTTGAGAGAGATTAAGACTATTCAACCAAAATTGACAAATAGATTTGTATTTGCATGGAAGAATTTGGGTCAATCAACAGTTAGTCTAAAATTTGCAAATCGAAAGCGTCATAAAGTAATATGTGATAGTCCCCTTCACAAAAATCTCATTGTGAGAACATAAGATAACCACTTTTGTGGTTAATAAGAATATTTGAGACTATTTCCTCCATTCTAAGCAAATGTATCACATTCATAAGTTGTGACAGCAGCAAACAAACCAATGAAATGGTATGAATTGGTGGTCGAAATTAAAGACTTTGAATACTCATTTGGCCTCTCTCGTATGTCCAATAACTGCTTTAACGGGTCGGACATACTTGTTTGTAATATTAGCGTTATTTTCACTTTGAATGCATGATCTGAGAATATTTCCTTTTGGTCATTGTTGATGAATGTAATTTCTATGATGTAATGCTTTAGAGATTAAGAATATTGAACAAAAACTAACAAATAAATTTGTATTTACACTAAAGAATTTAGGTTAACCAACAAGTTAGTCCAAAAATCTGCAAACCAGAATGTGTCATAAAATAACATGTGATGATCATTTTCACAAAAAGTCTCTTTATGAGAAGATAAAATGAAGGGCTTTTGTGGTTAATAAGAAGGTTTGATACTACTCCCTCTATTTTAAGCAAATGTATCACATTCATAAGTTGTGACAGCAGCAAACAAGTTAATGAAACGGTATGAATTGGTGGTCGAAATTAAAAACTTCGAATGCTCATTTGGCCCTTCTCGTATGCCCAATAACTGCTTTAGTGGGTTTGGACCTATTTGTTTGTGATATTAGCATTGTTTTCACTTTCAATGCATGATCTAATAACATTTCCCTTTGGTCATTGGTGAGGAATGTAATTTTCATGATGTAATGCTTCCGAGAGATTAAGACTATTCAACAAAAATTGACAAATAGATTTGTATTTGCATGGAAGAATTTGGGTCAATCAACAGTTAGTCTAAAAATTTGCAAACTATAAGGTATCTTAAAGTAACATGTCATGGTCCATTTCATAAAAAAGTCTCTTCGTGAGAAGATAAGATAGATGGCTTTTGTGGTTAATGAGAAGGTTTAAGACTACTCCTCTATTCTAAGTAAATGTATCACATTCATAAGTTGTGACAGCAGCAAATAAGTCAATGAAACGGTATGAATTTGTGGTCGAAATTAAAGACTTTGAATGCTCATTTGACCCCTCTCGTATGCCCAATAACTGCTCTAGTGGGTTGGACCTATTTGTTTGTGATAGGAACTTATTTTCACTTTGAATGTATGATCTAATAACATTTCCCTTTGGTCGTTGGTGATGAATGTAATTTCCATGATGTAATGCTTCAGAGAGATTAAGACTATTCAACCAAAATTGACAAATAGATTTGTATTTGCATGGAAGAATTTGGGTCAATCAACAGTTAGTCTAAAATTTGCAAATCAGAAAGCGTCATAAAGTAATATGTGATAGTCCCCTTCACAAAAATCTCATTGTGAGAACATAAGATAAACGACTTTTGTGGTTAATAAGAAGATTTGAGACTATTTCCTCCATTCTAAGCAAATGTATCACATTCATAAGTTGTGACAGCAGCAAACAAACCAATGAAATGGTATGAATTGGTGGTCGAAATTAAAGACTTTGAATACTCATTTGGCCTCTCTCGTATGTCCAATAACTGCTTTAACGGGTCGGACATATTTGTTTGTAATATTAGCGTTATTTTCACTTTGAATGCATGATCTGAGAATATTTCCTTTTGGTCATTGTTGATGAATGTAATTTCTATGATGTAATGCTTTAGAGAGATTAAGAATATTGAACAAAAACTAACAAATAAATTTGTATTTGCACTAAAGAATTTAGGTTAACCAACAGTTAGTCCAAAATCTGCAAACCAGAATGTGTCATAAAGTAACATGTGATGATCATTTTCAAAAAAAAGTCTCTTCGTGAGAAGATAAAATGAAGGGCTTTTGTGGTTAATAAGAAGGTTTGATACTACTCCCTCTATTTTAAGCAAATGTATCACATTCATAAGTTGTGACAGCAGCAAACAAGTTAATGAAACGGTATGAATTGGTGGTCGAAATTAAAAACTTGAATGCTCATTTGGCCCTTCTCGTATGCCCAATAACTGCTTTAGTGGGTTTGGACCTATTTGTTTGTGATATTAGCATTGTTTTCACTTTCAATGCATGATCTAATAACATTTCCCTTTGGTCATTGGTGAGGAATGTAATTTTCATGATGTAATGCTTCCGAGAGATTAAGACTATTCAACAAAAATTGACAAATAGATTTGTATTTGCATGGAAGAATTTGGGTCAATCAAGTTAGTCTAAAAATTTGCAAACTATAAGGTATCTTAAAGTAACATGTCATGGTCCATTTCATAAAAAGTCTCTTCGTGAGAAGATAAGATAGATGGCTTTTGTGGTTAATGAGAAGGTTTAAGACTACTCCCTCTATTCTAAGTAAATGTATCACATTCATAAGTTGTGACAGCAGCAAATAAGTCAATGAAACGGTATGAATTTGTGGTCGAAATTAAAGACTTTGAATGCTCATTTGACCCCTCTCGTATGCCCAATAACTGCTCTAGTGGGTTGGACCTATTTGTTTGTGATAGGAACTTATTTTCACTTTGAATGTATGATCTAATAACATTTCCCTTTGGTCGTTGGTGATGAATGTAATTTCCATGATGTAATGCTTCGAGAGATTAAGACTATTCAACCAAAATTGACAAATAGATTTGTATTTGCATGGAAGAATTTGGGTCAATCAACAGTTAGTCTAAAATTTGCAAATCAGAAAGCGTCATAAAGTAATATGTGATAGTCCCCTTCACAAAAAATCTCATTGTGAGAACATAAGATAAACGACTTTTGTGGTTAATAAGAAGATTTGAGACTATTTCCTCCATTCTAAGCAAATGTATCACATTCATAAGTTGTGACAGCAGCAAACAAACCAATGAAATGGTATGAATTGGTGGTCGAAATTAAAGACTTTGAATACTCATTTGGCCTCTCTCGTATGTCCAATAACTGCTTTAACGGGTCGGACATACTTGTTTGTAATATTAGCGTTATTTTCACTTTGAATGCATGATCTCGAGAATATTTCCTTTTGGTCATTGTTGATGAATGTAATTTCTATGATGTAATGCTTTAGAGAGATTAAGAATATTGAACAAAAACTAACAAATAAATTTGTATTTACACTAAAGAATTTAGGTTAACCAACAGTTAGTCCAAAAATCTGCAAACCAGAATGTGTCATAAAGTAACATGTGATGATCATTTTCACAAAAAATCTCTTCGTGAGAAGATAAAATGAAGGGCTTTTGTGGTTAATAAGAAGGTTTGATACTACTCCCTCTATTTTAAGCAAATGTATCACATTCATAAGTTGTGACAGCAGCAAACAAGTTAATGAAACGGTATGAATTTGTGGTCGAAATTAAAAACTTTGAATGCTCATTTGGCCCTTCTCGTATGCCCAATAACTGCTTTAGTGGGTTTGGACCTATTTGTTTGTGATATTAGCATTGTTTTCACTTTCAATGCATGATCTAATAACATTTCCTTTGGTCATTGGTGAGGAATGTAATTTTCATGATGTAATGCTTCCGAGAGATTAAGACTATTCAACAAAAATTGACAAATAGATTTGTATTTGCGTGGAAGAATTTGGGTCAATCAACAGGTTAGTCTAAAAATTTGCAAACAGAAAGCGCCATAAAGTAACATGTGATAGTCCCCTTCACAAAAAGTCTCTCCGTGAGAACATAAAATAAATGACTTTTGTGATTAATAAGAATGTTTTAGATTACTTCCTTCATTCTAAGCAAATGTATCACATTCATAAGTTGTGACAGCAGCAAATAAGTCAATGAAACGGTATGAATTTGTGGTCGAAACTAAAGACTTTGAATGCTCATTTGACCCCTCTCGTATGCCCAATAACTGCTCTAGTGGGTTGGACCTATTTGTTTGTGATATGAACTTATTTTCACTTTGAATGTATGATCTAATAACATTTCCCTTTGGTCGTTGGTGATGAATGTAATTTCCATGATGTAATGCTTCAGAAAGATTAAGACTATTCAACCAAAATTGACAAATAGATTTGTATTTGCATGGAAGAATTTGGGTCAATCAACAGTTAGTCTAAAATTTGCAAATCGAAAGCGTCATAAAGTAATATGTGATAGTCCCCTTCACAAAAAATCTCATTGTGAGAACATAAGATAAACGACTTTTGTGGTTAATAAGAAGATTTGAGACTATTTCCTCCATTCTAAGCAAATGTATCACATTCATAAGTTGTGACAGCAGCAAACAAACCAATGAAATGGTATGAATTGGTGGTCGAAATTAAAGACTTTGAATACTCATTTGGCCTCTCTCGTATGTCCAATAATTGCTTTAACGGGTCGGACATACTTGTGTGTAATATTAGCGTTATTTTCACTTTGAATGCATGATCTGAGAATATTTCCTTTTGGTCATTGTTGATGAATGTAATTTCTATGATGTAATGCTTTAGAGAGATTAAGAATATTGAACAAAAACTAACAAATAAATTTGTATTTGCACTAAAGAATTTAGGTTAACCAACATTTAGTCCAAAAATCTGCAAACCAGAATGTGTCATAAAGTAACATGTGATGATCATTTTCACAAAAAGTCTCTTCGTGAGAAGATAAAATGAAGGGCTTTTGTGGTTAATAAGAAGGTTTGATACTACTCCCTCTATTTTAAGCAAATGTATCACATTCATAAGTTGTGACAGCAGCAAACAAGTTAATGAAACGGTATGAATTTGTGGTCGAAATTAAAAACTTTGAATGCTCATTTGGCCCTTCTCGTATGCCCAATAACTGCTTTAGTGGTTTGGACCTATTTGTTTGTGATATTAGCATTGTTTTCACTTTCAATGCATGATCTAATAACATTTCCCTTTGGTCATTGGTGAGGAATGTAATTTTCATGATGTAATGCTTCCGAGAGATTAAGACTATTCAACAAAAATTGACAAATAGATTTGTATTTGCATGGAAGAATTTGGGTCAATCAACAGTTAGTCTAAAAATTTGCAAACTATAAGGTATCTTAAAGTAACATGTCATGGTCCATTTCATAAAAGTCTCTTCGTGAGAAGATAAGATAGATGGCTTTTGTGGTTAATGAGAAGGTTTAAGACTACTCCTCTATTCTAAGTAAATGTATCACATTCATAAGTTGTGACAGCAGCAAATAAGTCAATGAAACGGTATGAATTTGTGGTCGAAATTAAAGACTTTGAATGCTCATTTGACCCCTCTCGTATGCCCAATAACTGCTCTAGTGGGTTGAACCTATTTGTTTGTGATATGAACGTTATTTTCACTTTGAATGTATGATCTAATAACATTTCCCTTTGGTCGTTGGTGATGAATGTAATTTCCATGATGTAATGCTTCCGAGAGATTAAGACTATTCAACAAAAATTGACAAATAGATTTGTATTTGCATGGAAGAATTTGGGTCAATCAACAGTTAGTCTAAAAATTTGCAAACTATAAGGTATCTTAAAGTAACATGTCATGGTCCATTTCATAAAAAGTCTCTTCGTGAGAAGATAAGATAGATGGCTTTTGTGGTTAATGAGAAGGTTTAAGACTACTCCCTCTATTCTAAGTAAATGTATCACATTCATAAGTTGTGACAGCAGCAAATAAGTCAATGAAACGGTATGAATTTGTGGTCGAAATTAAAGACTTTGAATGCTCATTTGACCCCTCTCGTATGCCTAATAACTGCTCTAGTGGGTTGAACCTATTTGTTTGTGATATGAACGTTATTTTCACTTTGAATGTATGATCTAATAACATTTCCCTTTGGTCGTTGGTGATGAATGTAATTTCCATGATGTAATGCTTCAGAGAGATTAAGACTATTCAACCAAAATTGACAAATAGATTTGTATTTGCATGGAAGAATTTGGGTCAATCAACAGTTAGTCTAAAATTTGCAAATCAGAAAGCGTCATAAAGTAATATGTGATAGTCCCCTTCACAAAAATCTCATTGTGAGAACATAAGATAAACGACTTTTGTGGTTAATAAGAAGATTTGAGACTATTTCCTCCATTCTAAGCAAATGTATCACATTCATAAGTTGTGACAGCAGCAAACAAACCAATGAAATGGTATGAATTGGTGGTCGAAATTAAAGACTTTGAATACTCATTTGGCCTCTCTCGTATGTCCAATAACTGCTTTAACGGGTCGGACATATTTGTTTGTAATATTAGCGTTATTTTCACTTTGAATGCATGATCTGAGAATATTTCCTTTTGGTCATTGTTGATGAATGTAATTTCTATGATGTAATGCTTTAGAGAGATTAAGAATATTGAACAAAAACTAACAAATAAATTTGTATTTGCACTAAAGAATTTAGGTTAACCAACATTTAGTCCAAAAATCTGCAAACCAGAATGTGTCATAAAGTAACATGTGATGATCATTTTCACAAAAGTCTCTTCGTGAGAAGATAAAATGAAGGGCTTTTGTGGTTAATAAGAAGGTTTGATACTACTCCCTCTATTTTAAGCAAATGTATCACATTCATAAGTTGTGACAGCAGCAAACAAGTTAATGAAACGGTATGAATTTGTGGTCGAAATTAAAAACTTTGAATGCTCATTTGGCCCTTCTCGTATGCCCAATAACTGCTTTAGTGGGTTTGGACCTATTTGTTTGTGATATTAGCATTGTTTTCACTTTCAATGCATGATCTAATAACATTTCCCTTTGGTCATTGGTGAGGAATGTAATTTTCATGATGTAATGCTTCCGAGAGATTAAGACTATTCAACAAAAATTGACAAATAGATTTGTATTTGCATGGAAGAATTTGGGTCAATCAACAGTTAGTCTAAAAATTTGCAAACTATAAGGTATCTTAAAGTAACATGTCATGGTCCATTTCATAAAAAGTCTCTTCGTGAGAAGATAAGATAGATGGCTTTTGTGGTTAATGAGAAGGTTTAAGACTACTCCCTCTATTCTAAGTAAATGTATCACATTCATAAGTTGTGACAGCAGCAAATAAGTCAATGAAACGGTATGAATTTGTGGTCGAAATTAAAGACTTTGAATGCTCATTTGACCCCTCTCGTATGCCCAATAACTGCTCTAGTGGGTTGAACCTATTTGTTTGTGATATGAACGTTATTTTCACTTTGAATGTATGATCTAATAACATTTCCCTTTGGTCGTTGGTGATGAATGTAATTTCCATGATGTAATGCTTCCGAGAGATTAAGACTATTCAACAAAAATTGACAAATAGATTTGTATTTGCATGGAAGAATTTGGGTCAATCAACAGTTAGTCTAAAAATTTGCAAACTATAAGGTATCTTAAAGTAACATGTCATGGTCCATTTCATAAAAAGTCTCTTCGTGAGAAGATAAGATAGATGGCTTTTGTGGTTAATGAGAAGGTTTAAGACTACTCCTCTATTCTAAGTAAATGTATCACATTCATAAGTTGTGACAGCAGCAAATAAGTCAATGAAACGGTATGAATTTGTGGTCGAAATTAAAGACTTTGAATGCTCATTTGACCCCTCTCGTATGCCTAATAACTGCTCTAGTGGGTTGAACCTATTTGTTTGTGATATGAACGTTATTTTCACTTTGAATGTATGATCTAATAACATTTCCTTTGGTCGTTGGTGATGAATGTAATTTCCATGATGTAATGCTTCGAGAGAGATTAAGACTATTCAACCAAAATTGACAAATAGATTTGTATTTGCATGGAAGAATTTGGGTCAATCAACAGTTAGTCTAAAATTTGCAAATCAGAAAGCGTCATAAAGTAATATGTGATAGTCCCCTTCACAAAAAATCTCATTGTGAGAACATAAGATAAACGACTTTTGTGGTTAATAAGAAGATTTGAGACTATTTCCTCCATTCTAAGCAAATGTATCACATTCATAAGTTGTGACAGCAGCAAACAAACCAATGAAATGGTATGAATTGGTGGTCGAAATTAAAGACTTTGAATACTCATTTGGCCTCTCTCGTATGTCCAATAACTGCTTTAACGGGTCGGACATATTTGTTTGTAATATTAGCGTTATTTTCACTTTGAATGCATGATCCGAGAATATTTCCTTTTGGTCATTGTTGATGAATGTAATTTCTATGATGTAATGCTTTAGAGAGATTAAGAATATTGAACAAAAACTAACAAATAAATTTGTATTTGCACTAAAGAATTTAGGTTAACCAACAGTTAGTCCAAAAATCTGCAAACCAGAATGTGTCATAAAGTAACATGTGATGATCATTTTCACAAAAAGTCTCTTCGTGAGAAGATAAAATGAAGGGCTTTTGTGGTTAATAAGAAGGTTTGATACTACTCCCTCTATTTTAAGCAAATGTATCACATTCATAATTTGTGACAGCAGCAAACAAGTTAATGAAACGGTATGAATTGGTGGTCGAAATTAAAAACTTTGAATGCTCATTTGGCCCTTCTCGTATCCCCAATAACTGCTTTAGTGGGTTTGGACCTATTTGTTTGTGATATTAGCATTGTTTTCACTTTCAATGCATGATCTAATAACATTTCCCTTTGGTCATTGGTGAGGAATGTAATTTTCATGATGTAATGCTTCCGAGAGATTAAGACTATTCAACAAAAATTGACAAATAGATTTGTATTTGCATGGAAGAATTTGGGTCAATCAACAGTTAGTCTAAAAATTTGCAAACTATAAGGTATCTTAAAGTAACATGTCATGGTCCATTTCATAAAAAGTCTCTTCGTGAGAAGATAAGATAGATGGCTTTTGTGGTTAATGAGAAGGTTTAAGACTACTCCCTCTATTCTAAGTAAATGTATCACATTCATAAGTTGTGACAGCAGCAAATAAGTCAATGAAACGGTATGAATTTGTGGTCGAAATTAAAGACTTTGAATGCTCATTTGACCCCTTTCGTATGCCCAATAACTGCTCTAGTGGGTTGGACCTATTTGTTTGTGATATGAACGTTATTTTCACTTTGAATGTATGATCTAATAACATTTCCCTTTGGTCGTTGGTGATGAATGTAATTTCCATGATGTAATGCTTCAGAGAGATTAAGACTATTCAACCAAAATTGACAAATAGATTTGTATTTGCATGGAAGAATTTGGGTCAATCAACAGTTAGTCTAAAATTTGCAAATCAGAAAGCGTCATAAAGTAATATGTGATAGTCCCCTTCACATAAAATCTCATTGTGAGAACATAAGATAAACGACTTTTGTGGTTAATAAGAAGATTTGAGACTATTTCCTCCATTCTAAGCAAATGTATCACATTCATAAGTTGTGACAACAGCAAACAAACCAATGAAATGGTATGAATTGGTGGTCGAAATTAAAGACTTTGAATACTCATTTGGCCTCTCTCGTGTGTCCAATAACTGCTTTAACGGGTCGGACATATTTGTTTGTAATATTAGCGTTATTTTCACTTTGAATGCATGATCTGAGAATATTTCCTTTTGGTCATTGTTGATGAATGTAATTTCTATGATGTAATGCTTTAGAGAGATTAAGAATATTGAACAAAAACTAACAAATAAATTTGTATTTGCACTAAAGAATTTAGGTTAACCAACAGTTAGTCCAAAAATCTGCAAACCAGAATGTGTCATAAAGTAACATGTGATGATCATTTTCACAAAAAGTCTCTTCGTGAGAAGATAAAATGAAGGGCTTTTGTGGTTAATAAGAAGGTTTGATACTACTCCTCTATTTTAAGCAAATGTATCACATTCATAAGTTGTGACAGCAGCAAACAAGTTAATGAAACGGTATGAATTGGTGGTCGAAATTAAAAACTTCGAATGCTCATTTGGCCCTTCTCGTATGCCCAATAACTGCTTTAGTGGGTTTGGACCTATTTGTTTGTGATATTAGCATTGTTTTCACTTTCAATGCATGATCTAATAACATTTCCCTTTGGTCATTGGTGAGGAATGTAATTTTCATGATGTAATGCTTCCGAGAGATTAAGACTATTCAACAAAAATTGACAAATAGATTTGTATTTGCATGGAAGAATTTGGGTCAATCAACGGTTAGTCTAAAAATTTGCAAACTATAAGGTATCTTAAAGTAACATGTCATGGTCCATTTCATAAAAAGTCTCTTCGTGAGAAGATAAGATAGATGGCTTTTGTGGTTAATGAGAAGGTTTAAGACTACTCCCTCTATTCTAAGTAAATGTATCACATTCATAAGTTGTGACAGCAGCAAATAAGTCAATGAAACGGTATGAATTTGTGGTCGAAATTAAAGACTTTGAATGCTCATTTGACCCCTCTCGTATGCCCAATAACTGCTCTAGTGGGTTGGACCTATTTGTTTGTGATATGAACGTTATTTTCACTTTGAATGTATGATCTAATAACATTTCCCTTTGGTCGTTGGTGATGAATGTAATTTCCATGATGTAATGCTTCAGAGAGATTAAGACTATTCAACCAAAATTGACAAATAGATTTGTATTTGCATGGAAGAATTTGGGTCAATCAACAGTTAGTCTAAAATTTGCAAATCAGAAAGCGTCATAAAGTAATATGTGATAGTCCCCTTCACAAAAATCTCATTGTGAGAACATAAGATAAACGACTTTTGTGGTTAATAAGAAGATTTGAGACTATTTCCTCCATTCTAAGCAAATGTATCACATTCATAAGTTGTGACAGCAGCAAACAAACCCATGAAATGGTATGAATTGGTGGTCGAAATTAAAGACTTTGAATACTCATTTGGCCTCTCTCGTATGTCCAATAACTGCTTTAACGGGTCGGACATATTTGTTTGTAATATTAGCGTTATTTTCACTTTGAATGCATGATCGAGAATATTTCCTTTTGGTCATTGTTGATGAATGTAATTTCTATGATGTAATGCTTTAGAGAGATTAAGAATATTGAACAAAAACTAACAAATAAATTTGTATTTGCACTAAAGAATTTAGGTTAACCAACAGTTAGTCCAAAAATCTGCAAACCAGAATGTGTCATAAAGTAACATGTGATGATCATTTTCACAAAAAGTCTCTTCGTGAGAAGATAAAATGAAGGGCTTTTGTGGTTAATAAGAAGGTTTGATACTACTCCCTCTATTTTAAGCAAATGTATCACATTCATAAGTTGTGACAGCAGCAAACAAGTTAATGAAACGGTATGAATTGGTGGTCGAAATTAAAAACTTCGAATGCTCATTTGGCCCTTCTCGTATGCCCAATAACTGCTTTAGTGGGTTTGGACCTATTTGTTTGTGATATTAGCATTGTTTTCACTTTCAATGCATGATCTAATAACATTTCCCTTTGGTCATTGGTGAGGAATGTAATTTTCATGATGTAATGCTTCCGAGAGATTAAGACTATTCAACAAAAATTGACAAATAGATTTGTATTTGCATGGAAGAATTTGGGTCAATCAACAGTTAGTCTAAAAATTTGCAAACTATAAGGTATCTTAAAGTAACATGTCATGGTCCATTTCATAAAAAGTCTCTTCGTGAGAAGATAAGATAGATGGCTTGTGTGGTTAATGAGAAGGTTTAAGACTACTCCCTCTATTCTAAGTAAATGTATCACATTCATAAGTTGTGACAGCAGCAAATAAGTCAATGAAACGGTATGAATTTGTGGTCGAAATTAAAGACTTTGAATGCTCATTTGACCCCTCTCGTATGCCCAATAACTGCTCTAGTGGGTTGAACCTATTTGTTTGTGATATGAACGTTATTTTCACTTTGAATGTATGATCTAATAACATTTCCCTTTGGTCGTTGGTGATGAATGTAATTTCCATGATGTAATGCTTCAGAGAGATTAAGACTATTCAACCAAAATTGACAAATAGATTTGTATTTGCATGGAAGAATTTGGGTCAATCAACAGTTAGTCTAAAATTTGCAAATCAGAAAGCGTCATAAAGTAATATGTGATAGTCCCCTTCACAAAAATCTCATTGTGAGAACATAAGATAAACGACTTTTGTGGTTAATAAGAAGATTTGAGACTATTTCCTCCATTCTAAGCAAATGTATCACATTCATAAGTTGTGACAGCAGCAAACAAACCGATGAAATGGTATGAATTGGTGGTCGAAATTAAAGACTTTGAATACTCATTTGGCCCTCTCGTATGTCCAATAACTGCTTTAACGGGTCGGACATATTTGTTTGTAATATTAGCGTTATTTTCACTTTGAATGCATGATCGAGAATATTTCCTTTTGGTCATTGTTGATGAATGTAATTTCTATGATGTAATGCTTTAGAGAGATTAAGAATATTGAACAAAAACTAACAAATAAATTTGTATTTACACTAAAGAATTTAGGTTAACCAACAGTTAGTCCAAAAATCTGCAAACCAGAATGTGTCATAAAGTAACATGTGATGATCATTTTCACAAAAAGTCTCTTCGTGAGAAGATAAAATGAAGGGCTTTTGTGGTTAATAAGAAGGTTTGATACTACTCCCTCTATTTTAAGCAAATGTATCACATTCATAAGTTGTGACAGCAGCAAACAAGTTAATGAAACGGTATGAATTGGTGGTCGAAATTAAAAACTTTGAATGCTCATTTGGCCCTTCTCGTATGCCCAATAACTGCTTTAGTGGGTTTGGACCTATTTGTTTGTGATATTAGCATTGTTTTCACTTTCAATGCATGATCTAATAACATTTCCTTTGGTCATTGGTGAGGAATGTAATTTTCATGATGTAATGCTTCCGAGAGATTAAGACTATTCAACAAAAATTGACAAATAGATTTGTATTTGCATGGAAGAATTTGGGTCAATCAACAGTTAGTCTAAAAATTTGCAAACCAGAAAGCGCCATAAAGTAACATGTGATAGTCCCCTTCACAAAAAGTCTCTCCGTGAGAACATAAAATAAATGACTTTTGTGATTAATAAGAATGTTTTAGATTACTTCCTTCATTCTAAGCAAATGTATCACATTCATAAGTTGTGACAGCAGCAAATAAGTCAATGAAACGGTATGAATTTGTGGTCGAAATTAAAGACTTTGAATGCTCATTTGACCCCTCTCGTATGCCCAATAACTGCTCTAGTGAGTTGGACCTATTTGTTTGTGATATGAACGTTATTTTCACTTTGAATGTATGATCTAATAACATTTCCCTTTGGTCGTTGGTGATGAATGTAATTTCCATGATGTAATGCTTCAGTAGAGATTAAGACTATTCAACCAAAATTGACAAATAGATTTGTATTTGCATGGAAGAATTTGGGTCAATCAACAGTTAGTCTAAAATTTGCAAATCAGAAAGCGTCATAAAGTAATATGTGATAGTCCCTTCACAAAAAATCTCATTGTGAGAACATAAGATAAACGACTTTTGTGGTTAATAAGAAGATTTGAGACTATTTCCTCCATTCTAAGCAAATGTATCACATTCATAAGTTGTGACAGCAGCAAACAAACCAATGAAATGGTATGAATTGGTGGTCGAAATTAAAGACTTTGAATGCTCATTTGGCCCCTCTCGTATGCCCAATAACTGCTCTAATAGGTTGGACATATTTATTTGTAATACTAGCGTTATTTTCACTTTGAATGCATGATCTGAGAATATTTCCATGTGGTCATTGTTGATGAATGTAATTTCCATGATGTAATGCTTTAGAGAGATTAAGACTATTGAACAAAAATTAACAAATAAATTTGTATTTGCACGGAAAAATTTAGGTCAACCAACAGTTAGTCCAAAAATTTACAAACCAGAATGTGTTATAAAGTAAGATGTGATGGTCCCTTTCACAAAAACTCTCTCCGTTAGAAGATAAGATGAAGGGCTTTTGTAGTTAATAAGAAGGTTTGAGACTACTCATTCTATTTTAAGCAAATGTATCACATTCATAAGTTGTGACAGTAGCAAACAAGTCAATGAAACGGTATGAATTGGTGGTCGAAATTAAAGACTTTGAATGCTCATTTGGGCCATCTCGTATGCCCAATAACTGCTCTAGTGGGTTGGACCTATTTGTTTGTGATATTAGCGTTGTTTTTACTTTGAATGCATGATCTAAGAACATTTCCCTTTGGTCATTGGTCAAGAATGTAATTTCCATGATGTAATGCTTCGGAGAGATTAAGACTATTCAACAAAAATTGACAAATAGATTTGTATTTGCATGGAAGAATTTGGGTCAATCAACAGTTAGTCTAAAAATTTGCAAACCAGAAGGTGTTATAAAGTAATATGTGACAGTCCCCTTCACAAAAAGTCTCTCTGTGAGAACATAAGATAAATGACTTTTGTGGTTAATAAGAAGGTTTGAGACTACTTATTCCATTCTAAGCAAATGTATCACATTCATAAGTTGTGACAGCAGCAAACAAGTCAATGAAATTGTATGAATTGGTGGTCGAAATTAAAGACTTTGAATGTTCATTTGCCCCTCTCGTATGCCCAATAACTGCTCTAATGGGTTAGATCTATTTGTTTGTGATATTAGCGTTATTTTCACTTTGAATGTATGATCTGAGAACATTTCCCTTTGGTCATTAGTGATGAATATAATTTACATGATGTAATGCTTTTAAAAGATTAAGAGGGTGTATGACAACCACCTGTTTTTCTTCCATAAATAATTTTTCTATTCCAGACTTGTTTCTGGAATAGAAATCCATTTGATAAACTTATTCCATTTTTTTATTTTTAAAGTAGATTTTTGTTCCAAAAATAGGTTTAGAATAGAAATCAGAAGTAAAAATTTTCTACTTTTTAGTTTTGGAACAGAAATGAAAAATAAAAATTCTTTTCATCGTTCATCAACCGGTCCTCCATCCGTCGCCGCCGACCACCGTCCGTCGGTTGTCGGCCGCCGGCCTGCCCCGCCACCGGTCGTCTTCCGTCGCCACCGATCGTCGGTCCACCGCCCTTCGAAAAGAAAAAAATTTGTGTCGTTATCAAATGAATATCTTTTTTTAGAGTAGAAATTTTATATTGTTATCAAACGGTTATTTTTATGTAGAAACTCATCTAGAAATAGAAATAGAAAAATTTATTTCTCTTCCATAAATCAATTTCTGGCAAGAATGGTTATCATTCACGCCCTAATACTATTCGACCAAAATTGACAAATAGATTTGTATTTACACGGAAGAATTTGGGTCAACCAATAGTTAGTTAAAAAATTTGCAAACCAAAGGATGTCATCCAGCAACATGTGATGGTCCCCTTCACAAAAGTCTCTCCATGGGAGGATAAGATGAAGGGCTTGTGTGGTCGATAAGAATGTTTAATGTTATTTCCTCCATTCTAAGCAATTATATCCATTCATAAGTTATGATAACAAACAAACAAGTCAATGAAATGGTATGAATTTGGGGTCGAAATTGAAGACTTTGAATGCTCATTTGGCCCCTCTTGTTCGCCCAATAATTGCTTTGGGTTGGACCTATTTGTTTGTGATATTAGCATTGTTTTCCCTTTGAATGCATGATCTAACAACATTTCCCTTTGGTTATTGATGAGGAATGTAATTTCCATTATGGAGGTAGGGACACCTGGAGTGCCATAACTTGGCACGGAGGGACACTTAAGTGCCAATATCGGAGTAAAATGGGACAATTAAGTGTCACTCCGCCGAAAATTCGGCCAAATGGTTGACGTGGCAATTTTCCGACGAGTTTGGTCCAAAACGGCGTCGTTTTGCACGCTGACGTGGCGAAGAAAACGCAAAAACGACGCCGTTTCATGTCTACGTGTAAATAATAATATATAAATTAATTAAATTAGATTTTAAATATTCAAAAATTTTAAAAAAAAATTAAGAAAAATTTTAAAAATTTTAAAAATTAAGAAAATTTTAAAAAATTAAGAAATTTTTTAAAATTAAAAAATTAAAAAAATTATTAAAAGGGGGGGGAAGTCGAACGGGCGGCTCCCTCGCCACCGCTGCCTCCCCGCCGTCGCCGGGAAGGGCCCGACGGAGGGGGAGGGTCGGCCGCGGTCGCCAACCCCGACCGACCGACGGCGAGGGCTGCGAGCCCTCGCGGATCGCGGCGAGGGCCGCGACCCTGCCCCAGCATCGGGCGAGGGCTCGTGGGCCCTCGCCGCCGTTCGGCCGGCCTTGCCGCCCCGGCCGTGGCCCGGCGACCCGGCCGACCCTCCCCACTCCGTCGCCAGCCCTTGCCGGCAACGATGGGGAGGCAGCGAGGCCCGCGAGCCCTCGCGGATCCGGGCGAGGGTCGCAACCCTTGCCCTAGATCTATGCACGGCCACAACCTCGCCCATTCGGCGACGGAGTGGGGAGGGTCGGCCGGGTCGCCGGCCTGGCTGAGGGCCGGCAAGGCCCGCCGACCAGCGGCGAGGGCCCGCGAGCCCTCGCCCGGATCTGGGCGAGGGTCACGGCCTCGCCGCAATCCGACGAGGGCTCGCAGCCCTCGCCGCCGGGCCGGCCGGGGGGCCGACCCCGGCCGACCCTCCCCCTCCATCGCCGGCCCTTCGGCGACGGTGGGGAGGTGGCGGTGGTGAGCCGTTCGACCTCCCCCCCTTTTTTAAATTTTATAAATTTTAAATTTTTCTTAATTTTTAAATTTTTTTATTTTTCTTAATTTTTTAAATTTTTCTTAATTTTTTTAAATTTTTTAAATTTTCTTTTTAAAATTTTTTTTGAATATTTTAAATCTAATTTAATTAATTTATATATTATTATTTACACGTAGACACGAAACGGCGTCATTTTTGCGTTTTCTCTGCCACGTCAGCGTGCAAAACGACGCCGTTTTGGACCAAGCTCGCTAGAAAATCGCCACGTAAGCCATTTGGCCGGATCTTCGCCGGAGTGGCACTTAAGTGTCCCATTTAACTTCAAAACTGGCACTCAAGTGTACCATTTTAAAGTTATGACACTTAAGTGTCCCTCCGTGCCAAGTTATGGCACTTGTGCTGTACTTCTGCCTTCCATTATGTAATGCTTTGAAGAGATTAAGACTGTTTGAACAATCTTCACTTATTGTGAGGGACAATAGAGGTGGAATTGGCCCATGTCTTGTGGAAATTGTTGGTACCGGACAATCACTGGCATTTGGATGGTGCAATAGCCTAACATGGTCGCCTAATATTTTCTTAGTGCTCGTTTTGTTTATGCCAAAATGACTAAAAACCAAAGACAAAAAATATATTGTCATTGGCACCATCCAGATCTAGAAAATAAATAAAGAAAAGCAAAAGATACCTTGCTAAATGAGTTTCATTATTGAGACGTGAGAATGACGAGACGTTGTCTGAGCAAGCTAAGATCTAGATGTGAGAGTACGGTAGATACGTATTAATCTTGCAATCTAAAAGTAGAATTAGGCTCACTTTGCCTTCAACCCAAATGGATTTTTGAGATGTAAGTTATAAAAAATGGCTCTAAGTTTTCCCCTCCATTTTGGACAGAGTATGCATTTTATAAGTTGTGACAACGGCATAGAAGTCTATGCAGTGGGACGAATTGAGGGAAGAAATGAAGACTTCGATTGCTCATATAGCCCCTCTAGATTGCCGGGGTGACGGATCAGTTTCGGAATTCTGTGTGCAGCATTAGCACTTTCTCTCAGTATACTCAATCAATCGTAGAAAAATGCACCCACTTTCAATCGCATGTTTGTTTTGTTTCTGTCTTTGAAATATATAGAAAACAAAGAAAACTAAACTGTTTCGTTCGCAACATCGAGATCCTTCTTCATTGTGCAAATAATGCTCATTAGTTCACAAGGAACAACAAATTTATTAGATTCAGTCCATCATTCAATCAAGGCAATTTGTTCAAAACTCAATCTTCGTTTATTTCTGGAAAAAATTAACTTCGCCAAAAAAAATTTCGAAAGGAACTTATTTTCGAGGCATGTTGGTCTGTATTTGCCAAACAATAGGAAAGTCGTTTACTGATATTTGTTATAAGAAAATTATGAAATAGACATTTGAGAATAAGCCTTGAGTTCAACCAAAGTCCCAAGTTTGAATGCCGAGGAGCCATGCTCGAGCCCCAGTCCCGGGCCCGGCCATGGGGATCAAACCTAGGAAACCTAGGAACATGGACCCACACACGCTCAACCATTTTGAGATCCTTCATTTTAACCTTCTTGACATCTCCATGCATTACAATGCAGCAACTCAGTTGCTGAAGTTAGAAAACATGAAATCTATAGGTGGAAATTTGTTAAAAGAAAATCATAAATTTATTATACTTTTGCTAATTCAATCATAAACTTTTTAATTTTGCCTATTGAGTTCTAAACATTTTTCATATTTTGCTAATTAAGTTAATCTAACCAATTTTGGCTGCAAATTGCTAAAGTGGGTTTCGGCGCACGGGTCATTTCTATGTGGTATGACCGGCACTAACATTGACAATTTTAAATAATATTTTTATATTTCACTTTTCATTATTTTCTTCTTTCTTTTTTTATTTTTATTTTTTCTCTTCACCAAGCCTTGTTGATGGCTGGCGGAGGTTGCTGGCCTTCGGTGTGCCCTAAGCCCTCGCCAAGGGTCAATGAGAGCGGCCTCGCTTGAGATTGGCGATGTCCATTGGCCATCGATGAGGCCTAGTAGTGGCCAGTGAAGGGAAAAAGGGAAAAAGAAAGAAGAAAAAGAAAATAACAAAAGAAGAGAAGAGAAAAAAAAAAAGACAAAAAAAGACAAAAAGACAAAAAATATTTAAATATTATTTTAAAATGTTTATGTTAATATTGACCATATCACGTAGGATAGTCGGTGTTTATGTTAGCAATATTCATTCAAAATTGGCTGAATGCATTTCAATTGATGAAACGTGAAAATGTTTAAAATTCAATTAATAAAATTGAAAGATTTGCTAATGAATTGATAAAAGTACAAAATGTTTATGACTTTTTGGACAATTTTCCTAATCTTTGGTAGCCCATCAATCATCCATAGGCAAGTCAACGATGGATCTACTGCTTCGGCTCAATCTTTATATCCATATTACCTATTTGAGTAGAAACAAAGCATAATGTTTGTGATTCTCTTTGGTACGGCATTTTGTCATGTAGTTACACAACGCTTTTTTTTTTTGGTAAGATTTAGTTACACAATGTTTCATCTTAACTAAGCACAAAAACGTGGTGTAATGTGATTTCTTTCTTGGCCATATGATGTTTCATTATGTCTGAGTGAAAAAGTACCTTTAACAAAATAAATAAATAAATAAATAAATTTGCGCGGCAACCTTACCACAAACAAGGTACTCTCGAAAACCTTTTCAGCACATGCAACTCTCCCATTGTGAACTATAGTATTTCTTCCTTCCATGAGAAATAAATGACACCATTCCTTGCTACCTTTTAGAGATCTCCCCTTTGATGTCTACAACACCCACATAAACTCAGGATCCGAATCCCCAACAAAACCTCTTATAGCAAAAGCCTACTTCATTTTTCAGGAGAAAGAGCAATCAAAGAACAAATGTCTCCTTGATTCGGGCTTCAATCCACAGAGGACACAAATACCATTCACATTCTGCCATTTGCACAATCTATCACGAGTCAGCTGCAACTTGGTAAGGATAGCAAGCCAAGATACAAAGCAAAATGTCGGCACATTTGGATTAAGCCAAATTAGCCTATGCCGATTTACCGTGGCCTTTTTCTCCCTAGTTAAGCTTCAAGCATTAGCATGAGTGAAATCACCAGGTTTACAGCCTAAGAACCACTTTATCTACTTGAGACTTGAGAGAGGCATTAAAGCTCCACACAGCTCAACCTGAATTTCAACCAGATCATCTGATCTATCAGTGGTTTTGCCAAACTACTCATTTCCTCTTGTTCACGCTCATTTCCTCTTTCAAAGCATAGAAGTAATGACATTTAAAGATTTCGACGAGAAATTCAAAATCGACCTAGTTAGGCCATGCCCAAGCAGTTTGCCGGCATCTATGGTTTAATTTTTGTTTTGGAATCATGGTTATGTGAAAAAGTTGCTCCTTATATTGAAACCAAAACATATGGCCGAGATTGTAATCACTACTATTCAGTAATGAAGTATACTGATATCTAAGGGCACATCGCCAAGAAAGCAAAAAATCATGTCACGACCAACGCGGAAGTGCGAACAAACGAAAAGATCTGAGTAAGAATAAATTACAGCCTACCCTTCCATTTGATTCGCCATCCTCGCAATCTTCTCCGCTCCTTCATTTGCCTTCTTCAGCAACTTCTACTTCTCTTTAGCGGAGACAGCCCCCAAATCCGGCAGTACCTTGGCCTCCTTCACGAATCAGAACAATCCATCAGCGAAGAGTCCGGATCGTACTTCGTGGTGGACTTCCAACCGATTTCTCGTCCGGATTTCACTTTGGCAGCGGGAAAGTTGCGTCCTCCAAGGAGCAGTTGATGGCGGCGATTTGGCTTGAGGATGAAGAGGTCCTTGGTCTGGGAAATGAGGTCTTCCACGCGGAGTCACCTCACCGCGGAGTCGTCGGTGTCGGAAAGGTAGGAGAACTCAGCCATGGCTGCTCTTGTGATTGCGGTTGCGAGGGTTTTGTTGGGTTCTTGCAGACTCTGCTTCTGCTCTGTTAACGCGAGCGGTGGGGAGGGAATTGTGCTCAACCGGGAGCTTCTCGTTGACTTCCTCGATCGACTCTCGACCCAAGTGATCATGGCGACGCAGGCTTGGAGCTCAAAGCTATGCGGGGAGGCAGATGACGATAGAGATGGGAAATCACGCCTGTAAACAAGGAGGAGGAGAGAGGCGGAGATTATACCGGCAGAATGTTTTTTCATGGGAATCGTTTAGTACAGTTCCGGTATGCGAATTCTGTCTTAAATGTCACTTCAAAGGTCGGACTAGAGCCTACTAAATTGCACCAAGTTATGAGAGCACCGTAATCTCGTTATTGATCGTTTTACTGGAATTTGTAATTACGTTTCGGCTCGTGATGTGAACCCTGGATGAAGATTGAATCCCTGTGGCAATTTAGATTCAAGTGTTCGATAGAGTACCTTTGCTTGAACATTGATATAAAGAGAAAAGGTGCAAATGAGCTTCTTTTACAAATTAACAATGGCTTTATTAAAAAAAAAAATAGAGAACTTCAATTTTAGTTAGAGAGGTGGTAAGCAGATGTGATTGATCTGGAGAAAGTGAAGGTTTGACAGATGTGTTTAACTTAAAAGATATTATGAAGGAACAAGAAAGAAGGAAATACCTAACTCATCTTCTATAAAGGAAAAAATTGCCTGACCAGGAATTCCTAAGCCTCTTAGGTTGCATCCGACTAGGCCGTTGTCTCCTTTTCTAGGCATTTTTTTCAAACCAAACATGTTTTCAGGGGAAGATTGCATTTCCAATGACCACTCCAATCACTAAGCCGCTCCCACACCCCATCGGCGACCCCAAGTCTTCTTGTTGGTGGGTTGAAGGGTGTCTTGATGCATCCCTTGAATCTCAGCATTTCCTGAATATGCATTCTCCACACAGTCCCGAGTTCCCTTCAAAAGAATTATATGAAAAAAGTATCGAGCTGTTTTCCTCTTGGCACAAGCCTGGTCAAGTTGTGGAAAGACACGTTCAAGAAAGAAAGGAACCCAAGTTTAGTTAGCTCTTGGGAAATATGTCTAAAGAGTTTATTTAGAGAAAGGTCTAATGACTCAAGTGCTGTGAGATTCCCTAATGATGATGGGATGTGACTTTCGAGGACATTGTTGGAAAGATTCAATCCCTCCAGTCCCTTGAGTTCGCCTATGACGCCTGGTATCTCTGCTTCAAAAAAATTGCTGGAGAGGTCGACGTACGTGAAGACACATGAGATCTTCTGGTAATACCTTTCCAGTCTTTTGTAGGTCAATGTCATCGTCATAGGGTAATCATAACCACCGACGAAAGAGGAAAGGTACCCTTTTGGCTGTACATTCCTACCCATGTAGGAAAGGGAAAAATAATTGTAGTCATCTATGGTTCTTTGATAATAATTATCGTCATGAATGGTTCTTTGAGTGTACGTAAAGCTTCCTGTTGCAGATTTCATGGCATTCCAAGACTGAAAGAATTCCCTTGTCTACTTACCAAAGAGTGCATTATTAGAGAGGCCTCTTTATGACACCGTGGAATTTATTGAATCGCAAAGTAAGGACATGGAGCTCTTATAAAGATCCCAACCATGACGGGAAGGTGTCTATGACAAGATTGCTCCCAAAGTTGATGAACTCAAGCATTTTGCAATTGGCTAAGGACCTCGGTAACTTGCATTGCAACTGATTGTCACTCAAATCACGCATCGTTAGTTGCATCGCCTTTACCAATAGCTCAGGAATGCTGCCTTGAAAATTGTTGCCCTTGAGGTTCAAATTCAGGAGAGATTTGCTGATATTGCCCAAACAATTTGGAAGCACACCAGTCAAATTGTTAGAAGACAAGTCTAGTGTGATTGCTGAACTCAAATTGCAGATCCATGGTGGCAATGCTTCCGTCAGTCTGTTGTTGGATATTATATAAGACATTATGGACGGTGGTGCTTTAGGGGGTGGTCCTTTCAACATGTTATGAGATAGGTCTATCATGTACATGTATAAAGGATTGATCGGGTAATATAGATCAAGACCAATTAAGAAGTTAAGAGAGAGATTTAAGTACTGCATGCCATTTCCGTCCCACACCCAAAAGGGCACTTCTCCCTAATGTTGTTATCCGACATGTCCAATCAATTCATACTCTCTTGGTTTCATAAGAATGCCGGAAACTCACTCAAATTGCATGATGCCAGTCCTAGGGCCTGAAGCTAAGGAAGAGTAATATTCATGCTACTCGTGGGGCATGATAGCCTATTAGACGATAGTTGTAGCACTATCATTTGTTTGAGCTTGAGAAAGTTATCTAGTTCAACAGTATCGCTGAAGTTGTTTTTAGCAAGGATGAGGACTTGGAGATTTTGGAGTTGAGAGATTGATGAAGGTATCTCGCCATGGAAGTTATTGACTGCGAGGTCAAGCACAACCAGTTGAGTCATGCTTGTTAGCCAAGGTGATATAGAACCCGATAGTTGATTTGACTGGATGGACAATTTAGTCAGTCGAATGAGGTTTGTGAGCTGGGATGGGATAGTACCATTTAATTGGTTGCCAAGAAAATCTAATTGCACAAGCTGAGACAAGTTTCCCATTGAAGGTGGGACTTCGCCACATAAATGTGTCATCCGGAGGCTCAAAATGGCGAGCTTTTTATTCTTTCAAACTCACGACAAATAGGAAATAGGCTGCACGGTAAATGGGTTCATACTGACATCTAGGTGTTCGAGGTTGCTAATATTAGCAAATAAAGCCGGGATAGATCCTGAGAATTTGCAACCATGTATGTCGAGATAACTCAAGGAAGGAAGGTTTCCGATTGATGCGGGTAGCGACCCTATCAAATTACACGTGTAGGACATTAGATTCAATATTTGCAAGGAACGAAGATTACCAATTGAAGCGGGTATCTCCCCGGAAAAGTTTGTGGCCGGCAGTCGCAGCTCTTCAAGAGGACTACTCGAGTTAAAGTCAGGCAATTGACCTGTGAGAGCTTCATTGTAACCCACCCCAAGGAGTTGTAGCTTTGGTAAATGAAAAATGGCAGATGGAAATAAGCCATGCAGGTCGCACACATCCATGTTCAGCCATCAGAGGGAAGACAGATTCGCCAAAGTGTTGGGCACTTCGGACGACATTTTGACGGCACCTAGCAGAAGTACTTCCAAGTTGGTCAGATTTTGAGCTAGGCTTCTCAGGCCCGGCGTTTTCATTTCCAGCAAACTTGTAGAATTATATGGATCCAGATTGCAACATAGGTTAAGGTACACCAACCTCTTCAGCTTGAAAATTTCTGACGGGACCCAACCAGAAAAAAAAGGGAAAAAGAGACATCAAGATGAGTCAATCTCGATAGATCTCCAATTCGGGATGATATTTGAGAGTGCTTGAAGTGATTGTTACTGAGATTGAGCTTTTCAAGACGGGCAAGTTGGAAGAGGGTACTGTTATTGTTGATAGAGCCATAGAGAAAACTGCTTCCCAGGTTGAGAACAATTACATGGCCCGTGTTCTCGTCGCACTTGATCCCATTCCAAGAGCAGCAATTGTGATTGTTTCTCCAGGATAGAATCTTGGGATGAGCAAGGGGATCAGCCGAAACATTGGCGATTTTATATCTCGCTTTAAACTGCAGCAATGCAGACATTTTATCCTTGAGGCACGGAAGTTTTCCTTTGGTCATTGACGAGGATTGTGCTTTCTGTTGTGTAATGCATTCAGAAAAATTAAGATTGTTTAGAATTTTGAATGGTCTCCCTTATTGAGAGGGAGAGAGAGGTGTCTTGTGCAGATTGTTGCTCCCAGACAATCACAATCACAGGCGCTTGGATTGTGCCCTAACATCGTTGCCTAATATTTTCCCACTGCTTGGTTTATTTATGCCGAAACGAACAGAGACCAGGGACAAAAATATACTGTTGTTGGCACCACCGATGCCTAGAAAAATAACTTAATTTCAAAGTATGTTTGGTTGTATTTTGCGAATAATATGGAAATCCGTTAGTTGCAGGAAAATAATGAATCCACATTTGAGAGTAAGTCTTGAGTGCAACCCGGGTCCCAAGTTCGGGCGCCGGAAACCCAGGTCCGGGCGCCAATCCCGAGCCTGGCCTTCGGGGGACAATCCTGAGAACATGGACGCCCGCACGCCTCAACCTTCTTGAGATCCTCTTTCAACCTTCTTGGCATCCACACGCATTACAATACCGCAAACCAGGTCCCCATTTGCCTAAGGATAAAACACGAATTTTTCCGGTTATAATATTCATGATACGTGGAGTTAAACCTCTTATAGCACTGACGTCCTCATCAGTGGCGATCCAGTCATAGAGCTCGTAACCACACTGACTTAACCGGACGAATGTGAATTAAGCCTCTAAAACTTGTACTTAAGGTAGTGATAATTTGGGATTTCGTACGTCATCTCAGTACAAATAGAACCAAAAACCAGACAAGTACCTGAACGCAAATCCCGGCATGTCGACAAAGGGGCAACCAAGCTTGCCTTGCCGGGATCAAAGGAAACAAAACTTAGAGATGCTTTTTTTATATCTTTTGAACGCAATTCAAGGAACAAAATAGCCAGTCATGCATTTCTTCTTGCGCAATCAGTCTAAGCTTCGTGTCGGGATAAATTATGCTCAAATGGAGCTGTGGAAGATATATCATCCGTAACCGACAAAAAAAAAGAAGATAAATCATCCATAGGCAATTCAACGACGCATCTACTTTCCCTTGGGCTTAGCCGTTCTGTTCATATTGCCTAGTTGAGTAAACCAGAGCAAACCGTTTGCGATTGTGTATGCGATACCACATTTTATCGTGCAATACACGGGGCTCCGTCTTAACTAAGCATAGAAGGCGTTTGTCTATGAGCAATTAGACATTTGTATTATTGATTAATATTTTCTTACTGCTTCTTCTATGTATATTCCGAAACAAATGGAAAATGGAGACAAAATAACATTGTTGTTGGCACCATCCAGATCTAATGCAAATTAAGTGAATAAAAGAGAATCATTTATCTATAAAAAAAAAAAAATACCTTTCTAAGCAAGTTTCATGAACGAAAATTGGAAATTAGAAGTTGCTATTTTCATTTTCCTAGCTAAGCAACTATTAAGATTTAAAAGAAGAAGATAAATACACAAAAGCCATATACCACATGGCACTCTTAGTAGTGAGTTTTGCGTAGCAATTTTACTTTTATGGCCGCTTTATAAAATCTATTATCCTAGCAAATCTATAAATGTTTGTGCTTATTTCGTTAACAAATCTCAAATCGCCATGCAAGAAATAATAGATTTACGTATATTTTGGTAACCCAATCCAAGCAAATCTATTATTCTTATGCATATTTCTATTGTAAATCTCTAATCGATGCATGAGAAATAAAAGAGATGCATTTTTGGTGATAAACATTTAGTAAAAATTTGTTTTCTTGTTTTGTGTAGAGATTGTAATTAGATGATCCAGCAAAGTTTATGGCTGGTTTCTATTTTATTCTCATATGTTTTTCTGACTTTGTGCAGTGCAATGCTACCGGGGAAGCAGATTTTATAGGCGGTGCTTGGTCCGTAGGGAGTCAAAGCATTCCGCATTGCACGCTACGATGCATCAAAATCAATGACTTCGCGAGTGATAAAACGCATAGAATATGGGCAATGCATATGAATATTTAGGTGCATGACAGCATGACTTTGTGCAGTGCCATAATGTGTAGCTACCGGGGAACATAAGGGAAAACTTGGGGCTGAATTGACAAATGGTTGATAGACTAAAAATTCAGCTAATAGTTCTGTATTTGCATGGAAGATTTGGGCTAGCAGTTAGTCCAAAAATCGCAAACCAAGGGGTCATATAGCAACAGCATGATGCCCCCCTTCACAAAAAGTCTTTCTGAGAAGACATGATGAGAAGAGTTTGTATGGTTAATGGAGTGTTTGAGGTCATTCCCTCCGTTATAGGCAAATGTATCCACTCATAAGTTGTGACAGCGGCAAAAAACTCTATGAGATGATACAATTTGAGGATCGAAATTGAAGACTTTGATTGCTCATCTGGCCACTTTCGTTCCCAACGGTTGCGTTGTGTGGAACCTTTTTGTTTATAATGTTAGTGATGATTTCACTTTGAATTCACGATCGGTGAACATTTCCTTTGGTTTCTAATAAGGGATGTACTTTCTATTGTGTAATGCATTTAGAGAAATTAAATTGTTCAGAATTTTGAACAGTCTCCCTTATTGAGAGGGAGAGAGGTGGAATTGGCCGGTCTTGTACATATTGTTGCTCTTAGACCATCACAGGCTTTTGGATTGTGCATTAGCCTAACATTATTGCCTAATATTTTCTTGCTGCATGGTTTGTTTATGCCGAAATGAATAGAAACTAGAGATAAAAAATATATTGTTGGTGGCACCATCGAAATCTAGAAAAAGAACTTAATGTCAAAGTGTGATTGATTGTATTTTACGAATATTATGGAAGTCCGTTTGCTACAAGAAACTAATGAAATCCCAGCATGTTGACAAAGGTGCAACAAGCTTGCATTGCCGTGATCGAAGGGAACAAAACTTGAGATGTTTTGAATTTTTTTAATGCAATTGAAGGAACAAAATAGCCTGTCATGCATTTCTTCTTGCTCAATCAATCTTCACCTTATCTTAAGATCCTTCCAATTTATAGACATCTTCAATACCCAATATCTTGTTCAACTTAGATATGGTAGAGAAATCTTGATAGTTGTAGAGCACTCCTCGTATCAGAATCGCTAGTGCAGTTTATAACATTATCTGCATATTGACTTGTGCATATATCACCTAGTACTGCTCAACAAATACATGTTAGTAGCCTTTGATTGCCTTTATCATCGTTAAAACAACATTGAGATTTTCCCAACACCCTCGTTCTCTTCTCATCATGCTATCACTGATGTACTTAAAGGCTTTAGCTAGGCAACCGTATCAGAGACTACAAGGTCATCATTGACGAGTAGGTATAAGCGGCTGCCCTGACAGTGCTTGAGCAACGTAAGCTTGGTTATCATTGTTGAGTGTTTTGATTGCCATTTAGGTATTGTAGGGGCTAACAATATAACCTAGAAAGGGGTGAATAAATTATTTGAGAACTATGAAAAATATTTGCGTAACATCATTAGTTCAACTTCAACATCGTTAGAAACAGATTGTAGAAATCAATTATGGGTGTTGCTGTTTAAAAAATGGTGATGATATTGAACAAGTAATGCAGTAGTGAAGAGATAGAAGATTCACAATCAAATATATAGTAATTTGGCTTTATCCCTAAGCCTACATCCACTCTCAACACTAACATCTACAACAAAGCTGGAATCAACTAGTAATCTTCAAGAAAAGTCACAATAAGCAAGTATCGCCTTTTCAATAGATCACACCATCGGGACTTATGTACTGCTAACACTTTTATATACTTGCTCTTATCACTAATTACAAATATCAGCACCACACAGACATTGACATCAGAAATACACTATAGCTAACAACAAAAGCAGAGCAAAGAATAAGACTCAAAGCACGTCTAGTTTTGTTTGTTTCCACCCAACCCAACTACTTGTTCTGGACTCAATATATAGCCATCCATCCTTGGATGACTGTTACCCATCAAAATCCTCAAGCAATCATTGGTTCTAGACCATTGATCATTAGAATGACTCTCTAACATTGGCCACCCATCGAAATCCTCAAGCAATCATTGGTTCTAGACCATTGATCATTAGAATGACTCTCTAACATTGGCCACCCATCGAAATCCTCAAGCAATCATTGGTTCTAGACCATTGATCATTAGAATGACTCTCTAACATTGGCTACCCATCGAAATCCTCAAGCAATCATTGGTTCTAGACCATTGATCATTAGAATGACTCTCTAATATTGGCAGCGTCTCCTTGACAGTGGCTGTTTACCAAACAATGTCGATGTACTTCTATTAGACTTGCTCATTAATGCTATTGTTGCTCCTTATCAACTCTGGTGACCTTATTTCGAATTCTAAGCCATTGTAACGGCTATAATGACTTTTTCATTTGCTCGGAAAATTTTCTTTCTACATTTTCTTCATCTTTTTGAGCTTTGAATGCATGATATTATTCCCTTTGGATTTCTTCATTCTCTTCAAGAATCTTGGGAGCTCTTGAATCAACGAAGCCATTTCCTCATCGTCACTATCATCATCATGCTTGCCATTGGAGGACGATCCTTCAAAATCTAAATGAAGAGTGCTAGCTTTATACGCAACAGACTTTTTACCTTTGGACTTGCTCAGCTCAACGTTGGATTCGATTTTGTAAGCCATGAGAGTTCTAATAAACTCATCCAATGTCAAATGTCAAGATCTTGGATCCCCAAGCCTACGTCCACTATTCACACTAACAGCCATAAGTCGGGCTAGATTGCATTAGTAATATGCTAAAAAAGTAACAACCAGCAAAAACCAATCTTATCTAGTGATATATAGCACTATCAGGATTTAGGTGTTGCTATTACTCATGTACACTTGATCTTTTGCATAATTACAAGCCAACAAAAACTCTACTGTAAAGATTGTAAGAGAATGAAACACTCTTTGCTAAGAACACGGCTTTCAGTCTATTTCTAGATTTTTGTTTTTTCACATCTAACATATGGCCTTCAAGATCATCTCTTTATGGAACCATTTCAATCTTCCAATTGGAGATGTCTTAGAGAAGGTAAGAGCCGTTAGAGATATGTTGGTGTTGCTGCCTAGAAATAGAACTGCCCATCATATCCTTCATCCTAAACATTTACCGACTATCCCGAATTGTTGTCTCATTGCCGATGGCTTTGAAAAATTTGTCAGAAAGCCCATTTTTGTTACTCTATGTCTTTTGATTCTTCTAGTGCACATCTCCAGGTGATAACGACTACATGGGACTTTCACAATAATCATCTAAATGGTCGTTGCTCCAACATCACCAATGACATGATATTTCCAGATTGACACAAATATTATTTTTAGCTGATCTTTGAGTCCGTTGGTGTCGTTTACGATAAAACAGATTTGAAATCATAGTAATGCGCAAAAATCATGAACATCTACAAAAATCATAGTAATCATTATACTAAGAATAGTTTTGAAATCATAAAAATTGTTTGAGATATTTATCCGACACAAATAACCAGGGTTATAATAATCATCATCTAGGATTAAAAAAGCCAAGTATAAGGAAAAGGATAGGTATTCAACCCTTATGTTACAAGTGGTCCTAATAAGAGGATCTAAGATACAATGGGCCAAATAAAAGTAGCTAAAAAGGAGATATTTTGACGAAATGAGAGAGTGAACTTCTTTGGTGAGTAAAATGAATGGATGAGAGTTAAGCTTGTCAAGAGCATTAATTGGGTAAAGTTGAAAGAGGTAATGCAATGCATAAAATCATTATTAGACTAAGTTCAATTTACAAACTAAAGACTCGTGGCTTAACATACGCGGTGAAAAAATGAATAGAGGTCTGTGCAAATTAAAAAATAGCTAACAGCTCAACTAGAGTTTTTAAAGTAGTTATTTTGTTAAATTCCCAAAATATCTAGTAAATCAATATTTAAATAAGAAAACCAATGTCCATTCTAAATATTGATAGTCTGAAAAATATTTTGAACCCACTTAAATTATTAGTGAACAATATCAAAGACAATAAATATCTCAATTCAGTAATTTAAAACTTGAAAATCATTAAAGAAGTAATATGGAGTATCTCATCCCTTGCCTATAACTAAAATGGTGATAAATTAATTACTGTCATTTTATACCACTAATGTACACGTCAACATATATCAGATTAAGTCTAACACATCGGACTCTAGGCAATTATGGTCGCGAAAAATCATCCCTCACACTATCTGCACCTCACAAATTTAACGACTCATATGCCATCTAAAATTCCAATCTAAGTAATACCTAACCTTATATTCTAAATATTATTATGAAAATTCCAGGCGCTACACACAAACTTTGTGGACCTAGGCCTTGGTGTTGGGGATTTGAACTTGAGTACCGGGTGTCGAGCTTGACCTTTGTAGATCCAGGTTCAAATGTTGAGGCATTAGAAAGGGGCACTCGGGCTTTGGGCCCAGCCTCGATAGACCCGGGCATAGGTGCTAGGGGCTCGAGCTTTGCCTCAATGGACCTAGACAAAAGTGTTGGGGATCCAAACTAGGGGTGATCGGCTCCTAATTCCCAATTTTTGGGATTGGGGATCGGACAAAATGGTCCTAAGACTAGGAATCCGATCAAATCGACCGGTCGAGTCTGGTCCAATATGATCCCATGGAACCAATAACTTAGCAAAAAAAAAATTAAGAAAATACTAGAGTTGTTAGGTTAATTGCTATTTTTAAGAAATTAATAAACATTTTAAAAAACAAAGAGTCGGTCCACCCAGTTTAATCTCCCCCGCCCCAAGAATTAAGAACCAAACCAACAATCACCGGTTCCATTTTTATGGAATCAAGAACTAGATCGACCCTTTAGGAACCGGACCCCATCGACCGATGCAGTCCGATCCGGATGATTCTTGATTTGGGCAGTCCAGTATACTTACCCTTAATTCGGACATGAGCACGAGGGCCATGGGCTTGACCTCAATGGACCCAGGTACAAACACCGAAGACTTGATCCTAGATACCTAGAACCAGCGTCCAGGTTTCAAGCACAACCGTAAAATTTTGAGCCCAAGCATTAATACCCAATCACATTGTGGAAAATGATTTTAAATTTTAAAATATTTATTTTAAATATAGAATATATATTTTCTATTTATTAGGAAAATATTTTTTATTGGCTCATGTTCTTAAGCGAACCAAATATTAAAAAATATATTCCACAAAACAGACGGTCCCTTTCATTTACATCTCTCCCTCATTCAAGTTTGTATACCGGAGTACAGTGACTTCATCGCCTAAGTCAAAGAAAAAACATCCTCGAATGGTCAATGATTTCCGATGGGCATTTCACGTCATCTTTTTGGTTAAGTTCAAGCACCAAAAACAAGACCTACCTCATTTTGACGGACCTTATGACATGTTTATCAGACGATATATGGGGACCTTTTTTGTCGTCTATTCTGACTAATAACTTGGTAGCCATCGCTAGTTTGCAATCTAGTTGTGAAGTATGATATGATTAGCATGTAAAATTAATTATTTACGAACTATTTAGGTGTACATTGTTACAGCAATATATAAATACAACCAGCATGCAGGGGAAGCAATGCGAGCCTTAGGCCATCAGGAATGACAAAAAGCACCCCTTCACCACGTGAACGTCGCAGAAAAATGGCTTCTTTCCGTGCGTGTTTCGGAGTAGGACATGCAGAAGACACTGCGTAATTGAGCATAAAGAGGGAAAAAGAACCAGAAGTTCCACCTTTAAATTTTTGACGACTGCTTCTCATCATCTCATGAGTCCTCACTGCCGACATCCCCCCACCGAACATTATGCTTTGCAGCAAGATAATGCGCACCGACTGGTCCTCTGCTACCGTAAGGGTAGAGCTCGGGGACTATCTTCTTTTCCTCAAGCTCCTTAAGTAATGGAGTGAATAATGCCCAAGCAGCATCGAGCTCATCGCTTCTTATGAATAACCTACGCTCTCCTTCTATTGCATCCAAAAGTAACCTCTCATATGCGTCGGGTATTTCCCTAGGATACCTACACATCACAGAAGCATCTCGGTCAATTAAAACAGTAAATCTCAGGCATGATGTAGAGGAATAAATTTTCCCGCTTTATACTCAATTAAAAGCATGGTTGAACTCATCATTTTGACTATCCTTTGTCATCAATCACTCATTTGCCTCTTTAGTAGCAAAATCACATTCAGCTAATGTTGCTAGAGCATGCAAACACTGAAAAAAGAAAACACAATGATATAGTTGCTTCCTACTAAGTTTTCTATATGAATTCTGGTATTTGATCCACACCGATGGGATCAAATGGATCAAACAGCAGTTCGGTAAATTGGGCCATACACATAGCATCCACACGTTTGTAAAGGAAATGCTGTCTAGCAGATTCATGGGCTCAGTACCTTGCTTTAAAAAGCAGATTGAGGTCGCTGCGATCCAATCTCATTCCAAGACCAGGAACTTTATTGTTGATCTTCAGATATATAGCTTCATCAGGTTGTACACGAAGCACCAGCTCATTTGTTGCCTTATCTAAATCAGTTCCAAAGTTTCTTTTGTACAGGTTCCCCGGGACATGTCTGAATTGAACTCTAATCTCTGCCCTGGAATTTCACAAGCAGCAATTCAAGGTTGTTCAGATTGTAAAGTACTAATGAGTGAGTGTGCGGGGCAGTGAGAAGAGAGCTTGTGAACCTCTTGGTGTGGAGAGCCTTGCCCGCTTTCATAAGGAAAGGAACTCCATCCCATCTGGCATTGTTTATGAAAAGAGCTGCAGCGGCAAATGTCGGTGTGAGACTATCCTTCGACACAGTTGGATCATCTGTATACCCAGGAAGAGATTTCGCACCCTTACTGTGGCCCTTGTATTGGCCCACAATTACATCTTCCAGTTGTAGTGGTCTCATTGACCTTAACACTTTCACCTATTCAATGACCAGAACCACTCTGTTAAAATATGCTGTTTACAATCATAGTCTTGCAATGGAAGCCCAAAAATCCCCAAATGAGAGAGGGCACACCCTTTTTGCTCATGACTCATGTGATAAAGGAATGTATCTTCTGGAAAGGCAATGTGAAATACAAGCAACATCAAAAAACAAGTAAAACAGGTTATAACGTAGTAGCTCTCTCAGCACCTTCTCATTCCTAATGTCTTCAGCATCTAAGCTGACAGGTGTCTCCATTGCAAAGAGGGCCAATATTTGCAGCAGATGATTTTGCATTATATCTCGTATTATACCATAATGGTCGAAATAACTGATGACAAGAAGAGAGTTATAGAATCAGTAACTTCTTATTTTGACAGAACATCCCAGAAAAAAAAGCATCGGCAGTGGATCTATGGAACTCACCCTCCACGTCCTTCTGTACCAAAATCTTCGGAAAATATCAGCTGCACATTGCGAATGTAGTTCCGACACCATAATGGCTCAAAAACCAGATTGGAAAATCGGAGAACTGACAGGTTCTCGACAAGTTCCTTCCCCAGGTAATGATCAATCCTATATAATCACAAGCTCAAACTTCTGGTTACAATCAAGTTCTCCCTCGAAAATAGACAAAAAGCGACCACATTGATAGAAGGTACCTAAATATTTGATCTTCGTTCAGGTATTGCTTCAAACATCTAGTCAGCTCACCAGACGATTCTGAGTCACGGCCAAATGGCTTTTCAACAATGACCCTGGTCCATCCACTTGTCGAAGAAGCCCTAATGCTAGCACATCTCACCACATCCACGAATATATTTGGAGGTATTGATAGGTAGAATAACCTATTGGCCAATTTTCCAGCCTGAAGGAGCAATTTGAGACATTATAATGATAAGGAAAAAAGGACTGTTAAATTCACTTGCCAGCTACAAAGCATGTCTCCCAAAATTAATATGTTGTATATGCATTTGTTTTTCATAATATGCAAAATTGCAAACCCGATTTAAGATAATTAGCAACCCTACAAATCGGCTAATCAGAACAGGAAAAGAAGTACCACAACTAGAATACACAACATTTAGACTGGAACAGGGAACCATCACCTCCTTCTCTTTTAGCTTAATGTCCAATTCTCTGAAGTTCTCCTCCGAATTATACTGACCGGAATGGTAAAAGCATCTCTTCAGGAACTGATTCATTTTATCTTCACAATTTTCCCTGCAAAAATCCACATTTAAATAGATAAAGAAAAACAAAGTAAAAAGCAAATAAATTCCGCATCCCATCATAAAAACAACACAAAAAGTACTCTTATCGATTCTACAAGTCAGTGTTTTGCTAATCATCGTCCTCAACTCCTCGTCAGTCATTTTAGTCCGGGCGTAACCAAACACCGTGAAATTCTGCAGCAACCCAATACCATATTTACATCAGACATTGCTGCATACCTGACAAAACTACATGGATCTACCTTGTACTAGAACTATTCAAGAATGTAAGATCAAGACCTTCGGTAGACAATCCTCATAGAAGAGCGCGAAGATGGCCGGAAAAATCTTCTTTTTCGCAAGGTCCCCAGAAGCTCCAACGACGGTAATGCTATAAGTTAAATCAAACTTCGCTGATTCTGAATTAACAGGAGACAAACTATCCTGCGCATTAGGTTTGAAGTGTTCTTTCGCAAGAGAGCTTCCTGCAAAACCATACTCCAAAAACGACCAAAAACATCGCAACTTCACTCGACGAATCGCTGAAAATGCTCAGCCTCCAGAGGGTTCAAGCACTCACCGTCGTGCAAAGAAACAGAGCTCAGCGAATGCCCATTGGAGGATTTGAGCTGGAAACTCTTCCTCGAGCTATTTCTTGACCGAATCCGCGGAACCCATGAAGGCCCCTGCGTTTTCCTCGGCAAGACAAGAAGCTTATCCAGACTTCTGTGGAGCTCGAATGAAGAAGGGTGTGAGAAGGACATTGAGGAAGAAGAAGAACAAGAAGAAGAAGAAGATGATGAAGAACAGGGACTCAAGTGTCCGGCCATGGAACTGGGTAAGCGAGAATGCAGATGGATGCAGAAGAACACGGCGAGTGTGCACTGAGCTGGTGTCAGATCAAGTGGATATACTTCGCAGATAAGGGAGATATTTTCTTGCGGACAAGTCCTCTTGTTGTCTGTCATCTGAAAAGTCATGTTACCCTTGGACATCTCGAAGGGGCCAATTAGATGGAAGTCAAATGGTAATCTAATCGTTTGTCCAGCTATAGATTTTTCTTTTGGATAAATTATGAGATTGTTGGATCTGGGCAGGTCTTTAAAGGCTCAAGGGTAAAAAGAAAAATAGATAGGAGAATGAGGGTCGGATCTTTATCGAAGAAAACAATAAATTTTGAGAGATTTTTCAATAAATTCTTGGTATCATTGATATACAGGTCAAGTATTCATTTTGAGATAAAAGATAGAAACATTTTTTTAGCCTTTTTCTGTTAACCCTTTTTCGTAATATATATCCATTAATTTTATTTTTATCGCTGTCAATGAGATATCTAATTGATCATAATTTTATCGTGATTTTCCTTTGCACTTCGTGCAACCTATCCGTAATTTTCATTTAATGTCCATAAGTTAGGGTAAAAAACCGATTTTGCAAAGCAATTATGATGGACCACGTTTTTTTCCCAACAATTCACGTTGAATGCGGGACCAATCCGTATAAAACACTTGCCGGCCCACAGAATTTCCCAATTTCCCAGCTTCTAATTAGTGAAGCAACTTTCAGTGTCAACAAAGAATAAAAATGATAAAAATATTGTTTTTTTTTTTTTGGTAAAGGTAAGTTATTTGATAAAAATATTGTTTTTGTAAGAGAAACTCTACATTACTCTTTATAAGCTCTCAGGCCTGAGTAACATATGAAGAACTCCTGAAGATGTGTGACCCCAGCGGAGCCAGTGTTCATTTTGAAAAAAACTAGTCTTGATGCCGCTCGAGATAATTGTTCGTAATCAGATGCAAAGCGTGTGACGGCAAAATGACGCCGCGAAAGGGAGCTGCAACTGGGAGTTGCTTCACAGAAAATCTTCCTGAAGTCGGATACGGCTATCGGTTTTGTTGGACATAAGCAAGTAGGTAGAGTATAGGATCGACAATTCATATATATGTTAAGAGGAACCCAAGATTAACAGAGAGGAAAACACCGATCAGCTAGTGGCGAAGGAGCAGTTCGACAAGTTTTGCTGGCTTAAAACTATGAGAAGTACGCGGAGGAAACAATAGTAGGGATCGCCTTATCATGAGCTCGAACCCAATAACCGGGGCAGTTGTCTAGCTGTGCCAAGGATGGTGACTTCAGCCTCAACGACACACATTCATTGTCCACAAGGTAATCTTGAACCCTTTCCAGCGACGCATAGCGAGGCCAACCCCACGGAGGGCTCAACGGACTGAACCAAAGCGAATCTGCAAAGCAGAACATTGATAGCACCTTAAGACAAATGAATGGAAGTACCGAGCGAAGAATTTGAGGAATCAGGACCTTGAAAGATCGCCCTGATTTCGGATAATAATGCCAACCCCCGAAGGAATCGGATTTAGTATCTCCAACCCAAACATCTTTTCTAGAGATTGTATTGAGTTAGTACACCTATATTAGTTGAGAGGATTACTTTTAGTCGTCTGCTCCGCATAAACAGTGCCATCTTTGAGTCTCAACCGAATGGTGAAGCTTGCGTTGACTTTCTGCCGAAGATCGAGTATCCCTGAGTTGGCCAGAGCAAGATGTATCGAGAGGCTTTTGTTCCTCTCTGCCGATTCACCCCTGGGAAGGAGGCGCACCTCCTGAACAGATGAAGAAACTTAACCAACGAGAACGCTTGGAAACGCGGAGAGAAAGATATGAGCAGATACGAAGTTGACATTCGTATGGAATTTTAACGCTCAAGAATCAAGTCAAACATTTATGATCTCCAGCGAAAATTGATTCAGAACGGCAGCACTCGTACGCCAAGTAGTAGAGAATTTTGATATCTTCAATTCCTGTGTATATGATGTACCCTCTATTGGTGTCAAACATTCGCCCAAGCCCGAATTCTTGATGACGAGAATCTCCGCTCCAAAAACACAGGTGTCGTCGACGAGGTATCCATTGGACGGGTCAGTGAAAGTCGCTAACGTCATAAATCTCGGGATGCCCCCATTGAGACTGCATCGCATGAAACCTTGTAGCTCTCCCTTCTTTTGTCTGTGCCATGGATTGGTTAGCTTTATCATAGAAGCTAGGAAAGTATTCTAGAATAATTATCCCTCCTTGGGAAGTTTAAAAAATTTCCTTAAGAAGTTAGTTTTTAACTTCACCATGAAATTGTCCTATAGTATTCGAGAAATTAATAATAACGCTTTTCATACTATTCTAGTAACTAGAGGATTATAATTTTAACACGGTCGCTTATCATTTCAAATTAAAATTTTAATAAGGCTTAACTAGTGCCATAAGGTACTTTTTCAATATTTTACATTTAAAAATCGAACACCATTTCAAATATTTTGTGATTGCGACATTGCCCAACTCCTTAGTCAGCCTATCGAAAAAATACAAAGAGATGCATAGGTCACGCCATAAGGCCCCATTTGGTTAATCAAAATGGGATGATTGGGGCTGATCAAAATGGTGAATAAAGTTATGTATGCACGCCTTAATTGAATGAACAGAACTCTTCCAATCTGTCCCACAAAATGTAAGACATCAAATAGAGCACTTGAATATCCACAAAAAAAAAAACATCGCCAGCATCACCATAGAGCTTAAAACATCTCACTGAACTCTTCTCGTTGAGCAGTTGAACTTGCTCAAACTATTCAGATTCCCTTTTTTGGTTTTGGTCAAGATCTAGACTCTCGTTTACAAACTTTAGTATCTAATGATTTTTCCTTGGCGACCGTATAAGCTCTAACTTCTTGAATTCCAGATACGCAAATGCAGTAATGAAGACTCAGTCAGTCATTTTGATTCTATAAGTGACACCCACTTTCGGGCTTTGCATCCGAATAGGAAAGCAAAAAAAGAAACATACAGGCAAAACGGTTAAGTAACTTAAGTTTTGACAACTGCAACACAACGCAAGAAGCATAGACATATAATCATGGCAGTCGCAATCTTCATCTTTGAGAGTTGAGGCAGACAAAAGAGTTTGCAGATGTATTGCCCACCTTGCCTTTCTAGTCAAAAGAGGATCCCGAACATCTGGTGAACAAACTATCAAAATAAACTAATAACCCAAAAGTTATCCAACAAGGGAGGTCCTAACCCAAGATAATTAAAAAAAAAAATGTTCCAGCTACGGAAGAAACATTAGTCAGTGATTGATCATGAACTCGGCAGTTAATCATGGCAGTTTACTCACTATGCCAAGAACATCCACTTCAGCCTCCACGACACACGCATCACCAACTAAGTATTCTTGAACAGTTTTCAGCGGCAAGAAGGAGCCGAAACCCCAATCTCTACATGAACCACCGAACCAACAAAAACCTGCAAAAGAAGAATTAGCTGTCTTAATCTTAAACTCGAGAACAATGGTGGAAAACCAAATAAATCAGATTAAATACTTGGTATATAGTGTGATTATGTCTCAGCGAGAAAGTGGGATAAGAACAATGGCATGTTTCATAATAATGATATTCCAGTTATCTTTCCGTTCATTTTGATATAATTACTTAGCTAAAGATTTTGTGATCGCCATTCAGTTTAGATCAGCGGTTACCTACTGTCTTCTGGTGCGTCTTGCCAGCTTTCCCTTTTAACCGAATGGTATAAGTGACTTTGACTTTCCGACAACTTGAATCTACCAAACAAAGATATATCGAAAGGTCTTTGTGCCTGTTGTGCGTGTCACCCCTTGGATACAGAAGTAACCTCCTGAACAAACAAAACGCAACCAAGCGATGATAACAAATCAGAAAAAAAGGAATATGCAAAAGCAAAAAAAAAAAAAAAAAAAGGCTAGGGGTAATATAAGAGCTACCACTTGAATATCCCCGCAGTGAATATTTCAGAGAGGAAATCATCCACCAAAGTAGAGAAATTTGATATCCGCCATTCGTGACTAACAGAATTCGGACTCGCCTTTAGCGTCAAGCATTCGCCCTGACCTAAATTTTTTACAACAAAAACCTCCACTCCGAAAAAACAAGTGTCATCAACAAGGTAGCCGTTTGACGGATTGATGAAAGTTTTTAGCGGCATAAATCGTGGAATTCCCCATTTGGACTTCATTGCATGGAACCTCCTATTTTTCCCTGTAACATATAAAGCGAGAGTTCTCCAAACTACCAAAGGTGTAAATCGCTTTTTCTTTAAGAAATTTAGGGAAAAAAACGTACCTTCTTTTGCTAAGTATTCATCACGAATTTGATCGAACACGAAGAACCTAACAGTTGCATTTATCTCCCAGCCAAATTTAGGAGGATTGGCCCCAGAAACAGCCAGATATAGGGACACGTGATCTTCTCCCTCCATGCTCTTGTCTCCATTGGGATAGAGAATCAATCTCCTACACAATCACAGAAAATCAGATTAAAGAAACATATACCCATGAAGAGTTTCCGTCGTTAGCTGAATATCGACAGATTTTCCCATTATATGATCTTCAATTTTGAGACCATTGAGCGAAGTTTCCATCCTCACTCAACAGGATTGGAGCCTTCAATGAAGGACCGCATCGCTATGCATGATTAGCAATCGTGTAGTCACCAAAAAGCGCATGAAACAACACATCTTAACCACATCTTTACTTGGTAACCCACGTACACGAGATCATTCAATCAGAAAGAAATAAAACCTAAAAGACATCCTCAAGCCTTTTTTTTTATGAAATATATAAACCATAATCTTCACCGTCGATGTTAAGAAACAATAAAACCAAGAAGACAGCGAGCGTGGAGTAACACAGAAACTTGTGCTTGCAAAGGGAGATTGTAGATATACCACTTCTGGTCACCAACTTGGAATTCGTTTGTCTCATACATGGTGATGTCGTTCTTCGATAATACAGAGAAAGACTCGATCTTTAACACATAATGCGCCGGCGGGATCTTTCTAGTCCCCGTAGTTATCTCTGCTCAGTTAAAAGTTTAGAACCCCCCCAAAATCACAAACAGTGAGAGAAGAATAACCCCAGAAAGGGAAAAAAAAAGAGATCAATTAAAGAAGATCAATAGACACATCGTCACGACAAAAAAATCCACTTGTTCATTATCATTTATTGTTTCTGGGAGAAACTCGAAGGAGGAAACTGTACCATCATGTTCGTCGCCAACTTCAGCAGCATTTGAATCTGTTGCTTCTCTGTTTCTCTTTGGCATTGTATGATTCTTCATCTACAGCAGAGATGATGCTTGATGGCTCTGAAGGTCTTCGGTGGTGTGAGAGATATGGAAGAAAAAAGACTGCCTTTTATTCTTTTGGGTTTCTCAAGATTCAGTCGAATATGCATCATCTCTCCATCCCCGCCAGAGAGGGGAAAAAAGGAAAGTTGATCGCTCAAAATCTCCTAACTTTGCCATTATTGGATCGTAATCGCGACTTTTTGAAAGGTTGCGGATTACTTCATCGATTTTAGGATCATTGCACGATCTTTCTAAAATTTTGAAATCGCCTCGTGAACTTTGATTTTAATTGCATTCGCTGATTTCTTTCCATAATTATCGAGGGCGCGCATAATAATTATTTTATTTATATTTTGGAACTATTTTCTTGATCCAAATTTGTTTGAATAAAAATTCGTTTGGTAAAATAATTTCATTCTTCTATTTCTTAAACACATTTTTACTCTAAAGATAAGTTTAGAACAAAAATGAAATGTGAAATATTCAATTTCTCCATTTCTAGAACAAAAATGAGAAATAAAAAATTCTTTTCATTGCTTATTCTTGTAGCTAGCCGATTGTCGCCGCCATAGTCCGCCACCACCACCCGACAAGAAGAAACGTTTTTGTTGTTATTAAACGAATTTCTTTTTGGGAACAAAAATTTATGTCGTTATCAAACGCATATTTTTTGCGTAAAAAACGCATTCAATAATATAAATAGAAATTATAATATATTTATATTCTGAAATTAATTTTTGTTTAAAATGGTTATCAAAATAATTTTGTTGAATTTTTTTAGCTCCATTGACAATGCATCCTCTCTATTTTTCTTTTTAATTTTATTAATCATGTCATAGAGTTTCCTCATCATTAATTACTATGCAAATAAAAAAAATCAGCGACTACAATAAAAATTAAAGTTCAGGAGCCCTAATCCATAAGTGTAGAAGTTAAGAGAGATAATCTTTACTTTTTAATGGTCTATCATGAAAAATTACTGAAGTTCAAACTTTACAAGGAATTTTAAGCGATTATCCCCAAAAAAAAATTTAAATTGATACTTATAGTGAAAGACATGACGTTTTTCTAAGGGAGCCTTTTCAAGTTTTGCAACTTTACCGAGTCAAAATTGGGGATCGGACGTATTCATAATTTTCTCTTAGGAGGGCACATATAATGAACAATTACAAATAAATCAAGTATATATATTTTTAGAAATAAAAACCTCAAAAGTCCGATAAAAAGCAATGTGTCGCTTATCTTCGGCAAGTATAATTTAGAATTTTTTATTTCTTTTTTTGAGAGGACAAATTGCTCATAATATGACTTATTTACAGTTCATAAAATATTTAATGGGGCAATTTTAAGGTCAAATAGTACAGCATTTTTTTAGGACTTCAAGGGTGTGATTTTTTAAATTTGTGGTAATGTGAACCTTCGAAAAAAATGTGACACCATGGCATTTGTTTTTTAATGACATGGACTGCAACTTTTTTAGGAATATTGGTCTCGTATGAGTACGATTAATTTTCTGTCAACCAATACGACGTATGTGGCAACAAAAGGATGCCGCAATAGCAACATGCATTAGGACATTCCATTGCTGGAATTTAGTTCTTACTGTGGTCGGGTAATAGTAGCAAACATGAACAGACAGGAGTAGGGGTGAGCAACGGTCTAGGGTCGATCCCTGGGATCGACCCTCGGGACAGCCCAACCCCGCCGGTCCTAATCCGGTTCCCAAGGGGATTGGATCGGTCCTTGGTCTGAAATTCCAAGACCAACATTGTGCAAAAGTTGATTCTCGGCCCCAGAGTTTTGGGTTGGTCCAATCCGGACCAACCCCGTATATTATATTATATTATATTATATTATATTATATTATTTATAATTCTTTTATATATATATTTTGGTAATAAATAATTCTTTTATATATTCAAACCTAAGTAAATTGATGTTAAAGTTGTTGACTCATCAAGCTCACAATCACAGACGGCATCCAAAAGGCGTGAAGTTTATGCCATAAAGGACTTCACGGCGTCCTCCTCCACATTCTAGAGTATGTTCTTCACTGTGAGGACCAAGGAGTCCTCACAATCACGGACTTGTGATGTCCAAAATGGTGCGAAGTTTACGCTGTAAATCTCTTCACGGCTTCCTTCCCCAAAGTACGTTCTCTTCCATTCTATCCTAGTGGCTTACCTACTATTGGAGAAGAACCTGGGAAGCTTTGTGTTTGATCTAGTTACGTATATGCATGATTTCATACAAGACGAAAAAAATTATTGAGATAATTTTTTTTATCTTATATGCTGCATTGTCAATTTCATACATTGATCGAGATACTTTTGTTGGTTTGCTTTTTTAGGGAGTATAAAAAAAAAAGACGAAAAAAATTATCGATCGGTCCTGGGTTGACCCTAGAACCGGACCAAACCCATTGGGTCAGTTTGTTCCTTGGTCCTAGGCTCAATAGAGTCGGTCCTTGGTCCTAAAAATTGAAGACCGACACTGTATGGGTTGGTCCTAGGGTTAGAAGGTAGCCCAAACCAACCCGGACCATGCTCACTCCTAGACAGGAGAATAAAATCAAAAACTTACTGTGCTGCAAACAACTATAGATCAAAAGAGAGAAACATCAACTAGTTGCAAAAGAACAATTCCACAAGTTTACTGTCTTAAAACTATTAGCATAGGACGCGGAGGAAATCACGGTAAAAATTCTCTGATCATGAATTCGCATCGCATTTGTCATGCTTACCAGCACCACCTAGGACAGTGACTTCGGCCTCAACAGTCTATTTATCATTGACTAGGAAGTCTCAGAATGCTTTCCAACAGAATAAAATGAGACCTCCTCCATGAAGAGCTTGAACTACTGAACCATTGTGAACCTGCAAAGTAAACATTTGGCCACATTAATCGATACAAACTACACGAGGAACGACTGACCGAAGACTTTTGTAGAACTGGGACTTAATTCCAAATTTGTCATGATAATACTTTTTGGGCCCTCATTTCCTTTCTCTCAAATCACCCCTTGGATAGAGCTGCACCTTCCTGAACAGATGAATAGTCGCATATTGAAGATCCTACAAAGCAGAAAAATCAAGCAGACACCATTTCTGAAATCTAACAGATTTAAGAAATTTACGTTACCATTCCTGATCTCCAGCAAAAAAATATTTCCGAATGGCAGGACACCAAACTTGTGAAATTTGGAATGTTCCATTCATGTGTCCGTGAGGATGTACCCTTTTTGAGTCGTAGACATTCACCTATGCCCGAGTCCCTGATGACAATAACCTCCACTCCAAAAATGCAGAGATCGTCAATAAGGTACCCACTCGACTGATTCTCAAAAATTTCTAGAGGCACAAATCTTGGAATACCCTCACTTGGACCACGTCGCACCTGACCTCCTGGTGATCCCGTAATATCATAACTTTTCTAAAAGCCAAAGTTGCGTTTAACTTTTTCCTCGAAATCAATATGAGGATCGTTAGCTAGTTTAAAATATATTGCGAATTTGATCAAACACAGAGAACCTAACAAGTGCGTTCAAGTCCGAGCTGACCTGCAAAGGATTGGTCTCGAAAATTGCCGGACATATAGACACATGACCTTCTCCATTTCTACTTTTGTATCTATTGGGATAGTGAATCAGGGCAAAAGAACAGCAGAAGTATCGTAACTTTAGGATGATATTCACTTGATTGAGAACTCTATTTAATTTTTACCTAAGTATGCCAATTTCTCGGTTTTAGGGCTTGTTGTGCGCTTATTTCTAGAAAAGGAAAAATAAAATCAGATGATGAAAAATCAGTTTCGGGAAAATCACAATCTAATTTGGTCAGATGACGAAAACCAGTTTCGGGAAAATGTTGAGGAATCAAAATATATCATCGCCTTGGACATTGACGGATCATTCGAAAATGTTTATGGACGTATCCGAATGAAAGGAAGCTTCTTCTTTTTTTTTCTTTTTTTTTCTTTTTTTATTGTTATCAAGGGTCGTCAAATCATGTGTTTGTGGTCCGAGGATGAAAATCGAGGGGAACGGCCGAAGAAGGTAGGCGTGGGGAGAGAATTGGGCTGGGGGCCTTTAAGCCGACAGGAGGAGCAGGGAGGAGGAGGCCCAGTGGATGGGGATCGAGTGCTGGCGTGCCACGTGAGAGGTGGAGTGGTGGGGAGGGAAAGGTAAGGTGTGAGTGGTCACACGGTAGGCCCTGCTCCCGCTCGGACCGGACTCTGAGCGTAGAAAGAGTAAACGAAGGCTGTGTTTTTTTGGTCTTCCGGATTTCTAAGGGCCGCAAAGGCCCTCGCTAGCCTTGCCCTCGACCGCGAAGGCCCTAGGCGAGGGTTTCACCGTTTTACTTCTTTTTTTTCACTCTATTTAGGGCCAGCAAGGTCATCAGCGACCCTTGCCAACCCCAAAACCCTCACCCAATCTAAGTGGGGCAGCATCGCCCACGATTGAGGGCGAGGTTGGCAAGGGCCTTCGTGGCATTGTTCGCAGCCAGCAAGGTCGCAATGCTCTCGCTTAGGGCCTTCACAGCCAAATCTGGGCTGAGTGTTTCTCGAGAAGTGTGCAACATAAGCTAACAAATCGAAAGAGAAAAATGCCGATCAAGTAGTCCATGTCGAAGTTCTTTAACACGTCATGCAAATGCATGTGTCTTTCGTTTTTGCGTGATGGTAAGATAAGAAAGTTACATGTAGCCTGATAATGTGCTGAAAGGTGAACTCTCGTGTCAAGTTTTTGCTTAGAAGCTTAATCAACTAAATAAAGAAATATCAACAATGCTTTTGTTGCGATGCGTGGATGATTTGCTGCTCTCTTTCAATGCCAACCATTCGCCGATGCCTCGACACCTAATGACAAAAACCTCCACCCTGAATGCGCAGGTATCGTCGACAAGATACCGTTTGACATGTCGATTAGAGTCGCTAACGGCATGAATAACAGGTCAAGACTTCAACAATCTAGCTCAAGATTGGAAGCTTGTGGTAAAAAAAAAAAAAAAAAAAAAACAGGGCAAAGAACCCATCTAAGCCATGAATGATGGAGGACCCTTTCCGGCGTTGCTGGTGGCCGGCCCGAGCAACCTCTGGCTCCATTTTTTTCTGCTTCTCCAATCACCTCCAGATCTGGAATCGTGTTAGGGTATAGTGTCGCTCGCCCATGGCCATCATCACTTTGTTGACGTCACTCTCCAGATCTGAAGATCTGATCTTCCATGGCAGAAGGCATTCCAGCGTTGAGTCGCCCGCCCATGGCCTTCATCGGTGCCAGAAGGGACAGCACGGCCTAGACGCGCAGGAGCGGTGCCCGCGACTCCCCTGGTGGCCACAAGGAGGGGGAAGTGCTGCAACTCGAACGAAGTTCTCCTATGGCTGAGGCTGAATAGATATTTGACCCCTTTTTTTTTTCTTATTTAATTACAAGTTTGTGGCCATGAGTCAAATTTGAGTGGCTACAACTAAAACATCTATGTCTGCAGCTGATGGGGAGCTAACGTGACAGTCTCCAGCCACTTAATATTTTCTCCTCGTGCAAATGCTTTGTCTGTTAACCGGCCAAAAAAAGAAAAGAAAAGATTAAGTCTTGTTTTCTAAGAGAAACTCAACATTATTCTTTGTCAGCAAGGGCAACAGGCAAGGAAACACCGACTAGGAAGTATTGACGAGAATCTTCATGTGTTGGACACTCCGACACATATCCAACACTCTTCATCACTCACCAACACATGTTAGAAAATTCGACATCTAGCCAACTCTCCTTATACTTTCTAACACACAAGTTAGGTATTTCAATATGCAAGTTTGGAATTCCAACGTGTGATTCCGATATGTATGGAGTCAATTTTAAATATTTTTAATAAACGAGGGGTTAAAATATAAATATGTAAGAAAGTAAAAAATAATAAAGAGGAAAGAAGCATTTTATTCTTCTCTTCTCTTCTCTTCCGACTCTTACTTTCTATGACACACAAATCACACCCCAAGTTGATTTTTTCTTTTCTGTTTTGACATGCTTTAATAAGTTTAATGGATTGTTGGAATGTAGTTGAATTTGTCAAATTGAAACAATAAATTATATTAACATACGAGTGGATTAATATTTTTTTTATGAAAATTCATTCTAAAGGATAATTTATCATGTATATATAAAATCAACCAAACATGTTAGAATTTTTTATTTTTTCTATTTTTTATAAATGACGTATCAACATGTTATGTCGTGTCGCATATCGGTATGGGTGTTACTTAGACAATAGGTCACAAACTCACAGACTTTAAAAGATGTGTGACCCACAGTGCAGCCAGCCACCATTTCAAAATGGTTAAGTCTTGATGCGGCCCCAGATGGTTGTTTGTAATCAGATGCGAAGCATGCGGCAATTGGGAGTCGCTTTACAGGAAATTTTTTCTAAAGTCGGAATTGGCTGTTGATTTGTGAACGCGAGCAAGTAGGAGAGTATAGTATTGACAATTCGTCTATGCTAGAGGAACTCATGCATTGAGAAAGAGGAAAACATGGATCAACTAGTAGCGAAAGAGCAGTACGACAAGTTTGACTTGCTTAAAACTATTAGCACTACGCGGATGAAACAACGGTAGGAACCGCCTTATCATGAGCTCAAACCCAATTACCGGGCAGTTGAGTAGCTGTGCCGAGGACACTGACTTTGGCCTCAATGATACAGTGATCATCCACAAGGAAATCATGAACCCTATCCAGGAACGCAAAACAAGACCAAAACCAATGCGAATCTGCGAAGCGAACATTGATAGCCACGTTAAGACAAATGTATGGAAGTACCTGGCGAAGAATTTGTGGAATCACTGCGTCTTTGGAACATGAAAGATTGCAAAACAAGACCAAAACCTGATTTTGATAGACGTTAACAAATGTATGGAAGTACCTGGCCAACCCTGATTTCAAAGGAATCGGATTTAGTATCTCCAACCCAAACAGCAGCTTTTCTAGGTACTGTATTGAGTTAGTCCACCAATTTTAGTTGAGAGAATTACTTGTAGTCGTCAGCTCTGTATAGACTGTGCCATCTTTGCCTCTCAACCGTATGGTGAAGCTTGCGTCAACCTTCTGCCCAAGATCAAGTTTCCCTGAATCGGCCAAAGAAAGATATATTAAAAGGCTTTCGTTCCTCTCTCTTGAATCACCCCTCAGATATAGCTACACCTTCCTGAACAGATGAAGAAACTCAAGTGAATGAAAATGCTTGGAAACGCAGAGAGAAAGGTACGAGCAGACGAAGTTATCATTCATAATATAAGAGCTACCAGTTGTGATTCCCTGCAGTGAATACTTCAGAGTAGTAATCATTCACCAAACTACAGAAGTTTGATATCTTCCATTCATGATTACCAGACTTCGGACTCGCTTTTAGCGTCAAGCATTCCATCAGAGCTCAACTTTTGACGACAAAAACCTCCACTCCGAAAACACAGACTGTCATCAACAAGTTAGCCATTTGACGGATTGATGAAAGCTTTTAGCGGCGTAAATCTTGGAATACCCCCATTTGGACTTCATTGCATGAAACCTCCTGTTTTTCCCCCGAAAGGTATAAAGGGAGAGTTCTCCAAGCAACCACAGGTGTATATCACTTTTTCTTTAAAAAATTTAGGGAACAAACGTACCTTCTTTTGCCAGGTATTCATCACGAATTTGATCGAACACAAAGAACCTGACAGTTACATTTATCTCCCAGCCAACTTTCGGAGGATTGGCCTCAGAAACAGCCTGATTTAAGGACACGGGATCTTCCCCCTTCTTGCTCGTCTCCACTAGGATAGAAAATCAATCTCCTACACAACGACAAAACATCAGATTTAGATAACATATATCCATGAAGCATTTCCGTTGCCAGCTGAATAGAGATTGATTTGCCCATTAAAAGATCCTCACTTTTGAGACCTTTGAGCAAACTTTCTATCCTCACCTTGGAGCATTTGTTTCTTTCAATGAAGGACCATATCGCTATGCATAATTGGCATTCGTGTAGTTACCAAAAAGCACATGAAACAACTCACCTTAACCACATCTTTACTTGGATACCCACATACATGAGATTCATCTGAGCCTCCTAAAATGTCGATTCAATTAAAAAGAACCATACAACCTAAAAGACACCCTCAAGCCTTTTTTATGACGATATATACATCATAATCTTCCCTGTCGACGTAGAAAAACAATAAAACCTAGAAGACAGCGAGCAGGGAGTAACCCGAAAATTTGTGCATGCACAGATAGGTTGTAGATATAACACTACTGGTCACCAACTTCGAAATCGTTTGTCTCATACATGGTGATGTCGTTCTTGGATAATAGAGAGAAAGACTCGATCTTTAATACATAATGCGCCGGCCGGATCTTTCTAGTCTCCGTACTTATCTCTGCTCAGTTAAAACTCCCACAAAATCACCAACAGGAAAACAACAATAACCCCAGAAAGGGAAGAAAGAGATCAATAAACACATCGTCACGCCATAAAATTCCACGAGTTCATTTTCATTTCTTGTTTTTGGGAGGAACTCAAAGAGAGAAATGGTATCTTCATGTTCGTTGCCCACTTCAGCAGCGTTTGAATCCTTCGTTTTTCTCTTTCTCTTTAGCATCGTATGATTCTTCAAGTAGCTACAGCACCGATGATGCTTGATGGCTCTGAAGGTCATTTTGTGGAGTGAGAGATGTGGAAGAAAACAGACTGCTTTTTCTTTTTTTCTCCTTTTTCGTTTCCGAAGATTCGGTCGCTCCGTTCCGAGGAAACATCATTGAGGAAGCAGACAGGTAGAGAATCGAGACTGTGGTTCGAATCGATTCATAATGAAAGTTCCCTTCTTTTCTCTGTGCTGATTCTTGATTTATATAACATGCATTATATATTTATAAAAACTAAATGCGAAACCACGTGCCATCATCAGCGTTGTCCATTTCACTGTTTTCCAAAAAATAATGGGCGATTGCCATCAAAAACCCCAACTTAATACATTAGTAATGTAGTCCAAACTTGGCCATCAATAATCCTATACATGTGACAAATTTACCATTCCGTTAATTTTCATTAAATTTCACTTTTAAATTACTGAGTTGGATGATACATAATAATTTGCCAATACACCAATTTAAAGATATATTGTAGTTTTTCATTATATTAATCCAATTTAAAAAAATTAAGAAAATAATAAATTTGATACAAATGTATCAATTTGAGATTTTCTATAATAAAAAAAATTAATTTATGATTCGTTAAAGATGTACCAGTTTGGGATTTTTTTGTGGTCATAAAATTAATTTGTAGTAAATTTATTATAAATTTGAGATTTTTAGTAATATTAATTCAATAAAGAAATTTACATTATTGTTTTAATAATTCTCTTTTCTTCTGCTTCTGGGACTTCAAATTATGATGATTCTTGATGGTTTCTGCTCACGGGTGTTTCGTATTAAATGGAAGAAGAAATATCTGAAGAGGCTTCTTCTTCTTCTTCTGTTTCCAAGATTCAGTCGCTTCGTTTTTTGGGAAAGAAATGTAGTGATGAAATTAAGACGATCCTAATTCCTTTTCTTTCCCTGTGCTTAGAAGAAAATGCTGTAACCCCCACTAGCCCACCAATTTCAATCTTGACCGGATAAATAAAATGAAAATTACAGTACAAATGTAAACTTTATGTGTTTCTTTTTTGGCTTATATATATATATTGCATCATGACCTTAAGAAGTCACAATATTTTATATTTGCTATTCTTAATGAGATATCATTGCCCTATGGACTTTTATTAAACATCCAAATATAGAAAATTTTAATTACCAAAGCACAGTCTTTCCTACTTTAAGCACGGTCACTGCATTAAAAGTGAAAATATTTCATTACTAGTTATGGTTAATCAATGTCCAAAAGGCACTTGTTACCAAGACCATTTTTATAATTTGTCATATACAATCTAATTAATCGTACTTTTTATTTAACATCAAGAGAAATTCGAAAATGCACTTTCGTCTCTGCCATATGGAGACTCAGGCCGAAAATGCTAATTATTGCAACTTGTTCAATAAGGAGTATGGACAAGATTTATGATAATGTCTTCAAGAAGCTAGATAGAGGCAGAGTTGATTGCTAAATACTTATTGCATGACTACTATCGCGACCCTGCCGAAGTTAGATTCGGTGGAGCGACTTTAGAGAATTATTGAGCATGAACTAGCATCGCCTCCACTCAAGGTTTGCTCGATCTCGTTCCCTGTGGGTTTCTCCAAACCCTTACCGCACGCTATGTTAAGAAATTCATATTCGATTGATCTAAAGACAGGATTCTATTCTATAAGGGAGCCACCACTACATATTGGGTTGGTTAGGAGCCAAGCATAACGTGAAAATATGCTCCACTTCTTACGAACCAGAGCTGCTAAATTCAGATACTTGATTATATAAATCAATTAATTAGTGCCCTTTTGATACATATTGTTTATCTATAAAGTGGTTCCTTCAATTCTATCAAATTGTGAAATCCTAAGTTTTTTTTTTTTTTTTTTTTTTACTAAGTGTTTGTGCACAGATATTCAATTTAAGTCACTCCTAAAGTGCATCTTAATTGTTGAACAAAACTAAAAATTCAAAACATTCAATCCATATAAGGAATTCAAAACAACACATTAGAGAAATAATGAAAGACAAGGTAAAGTTTAAAAAGTAAACCCTATACAAGTCGGGTAATATATATTACATGACTTGTTATAAGCGTGGGACATGATCCCATAAGCTAAAATGAAAACTACATGTCGCTCTAATGTGATAATAGAAAAGTATGGTAAAATAATATGATATGAGTTGGGTTAAAGGTAGCAATGTGGGCTGCCCAAATCGGACTAAGACCGAATTGAGCCTTTTTCTTTTTATTCTTTATTCATTTATTTATCTCTACATAAATGTACAACCTAGTTTTGTCAACTAAAATTTAGCATCAATAACAAGCACATCCAATCCATATACGAACTAGTTTTGTCAACTAAAATTTAGCATCAATAACAAGCACATCCAATCCATATATTATATGTCACGAAAAAAGAACTAACGATGATTGTTTGATTGTGAACACATCCAGTATATGGCATTTCTGTCATGGCAATTTGCTAACTGTTCCGAGCACCGTGACTTCGGCTTCAATGACACATGAATCATCCATCAAGCATTTCCCAACCGTTTTCAGCGGCATGAAAGTAGGCCAACCCCACCCCATGGCGGAGCTACTCAACCATACAGTACCAGCTGCAATATGGCAAGGACAAGGGCAAGAGTGCAGAAGATTACAGTCTGGAAACGTTAAGAGATTTCAGCGGTTTCTAATTATACGGACTACATGAATAAACTGAATTCACTACTCATTAATGAGTGCGATATATCTAGCGGTGTACTGTGGCGAGAGTAAAGCTCATCGTGCAGTTGAAATTGTGAATCGCTCTGGACTTTCTGTTGTGGCTACTAATTACAATGGCCTTGAAGTGGAGCGCTCGTCCCACTCCTGAGAAACGCTTACCCTCCTGATGGCGTACAACGTTGTTTCGGTCTTTTAATCGAAAGGTGAATCTGGTGTTCACTTTCTGCCCAGAAGCCAATTTGTCCACATCAGCTGGAACGAGAAACATCGAAAGGCTTTGGCCTCTGTTAGCCAAATTACCCCTCGGGAACAGACACACCTTCTGGGGAAGAAAATGAAAAAGTAGCAGCAATAGAAAGGAAAAAAGTAAATCTGCGCAAGAGCAAGAGTTGTCATTGAAAGGAAGTTTGTAATTTAAAGTTACCATTTGTGGCCTCCAACAGAGAACACATCAGAGAAAGATCCATCCCCCAAGCTCGACAACCTCGATATCTTCCACTCGTGAGTGTAAGATGCGCTCTCTTTCAGGGTCAAACATTCGCCAACTCCGGCGCTCTTGATGACGAAAACCTCCACTCCGAAAACACAGGTATCGTCCACAAGGTACCCGTTCAACGGGTTGGTGAAAGTTTTCAAAAGCATGTATCTCGGAACTCCCCATTCGGTTTTCAAAGCGTGAAACCTTGCAACTTTCCCTTCATTTCACAAGCCAAGTTCCGTCAATTCCTTATTAGTGTTCAAAAGGTGACAATATCTTTGCTTTTTGGCTGCTGTTGCAGAGCTTTTACCTTGTACAGTGAAGTATCTATCGCAGGTTTGATCATACACAGAGAGCCTGACAACCGCATGGATCTCCCAACCAAGTTGAAAAGGACTCGTCCCGGACGCCGCCAAATATACCGAGACGTGATCTTCTCCGTTTCGGTTCTTGTCTCCATTGGGATAGAGGATCAGTTTCCTGCAGAGTCAAGATGCTCCCCGATCACAGACTGTGCACCAAAAGTCTCCCGTTGTCAATTGGCCACAATTATTCTTAAAATCTTTGAAGTGCTTCAACTTCTGTTACTGAAGTGACATATAATCTCACGACGATGTCTTTATCTTAGACCAAAGTTACCTTATTTTGGATGAATATACAAAACTACAAAAGGTCCAAATACCAGACTCTGAGCAGTAACAGAAATTAATGCCTGTAAAGTATATAAACCATCCTCTGACAGAAAGGCCCAAATTTGGGGCATAGCCGTAGGATTCTATATTATGGACATTCTCTTCAAGAGTTAGTTGACCTGTTTTTCGGCCAGCTTACGTTAAACCAGCGTAAATAGTTCTTTTATGCCTTCGAACGTGATCGTGTGAGGTGGAGACTGGAGAGTACAGAAACGAACCATTTATATCCTCCTGCTTCGAACTCGCCAGATTCATACTTCTCAATGCTTTTCTTTGCGAACAAAGAGAAGGACTTAATCTTGAGCACAAAATGCGCCGGCACAACATCTCTAAACTCTGTCGACAATACTGCATAAAAAATAAAAATAAAAATAAAAGCCAGAAGAAACCGCTCAACCGACTAGTTCTTACTTCAATCCCGAGTGCAAATTATATCCGAGACTCCCAAGTTATTCATGTAACAATTGGAAAATCCTTGTATATCGACAATCTTTTCACCACCAGCAAGAGAGAGACTCATGCAGCACATGAACAATGTTGTTATACTTGGGGGAAAATTCCACTTGTTTATTATCATCTGTTGTTTCTGGGAGAAACTCAAGGAGGGAAACGGTACCATCATGTTGGTCGCCCACTTTAGCAGCATTTGAATCCGTTGCTTCTTTCTTTCTCTTTGACATTGTGTGATTCTTCTTGTTGCTACAGCACAGATGATGCTTGATGGCTCCGAAGGTCTTTGGTGGAGTGAGAGATATGGAAGAAAAAAGACGGCTTTTTTAGGGTTTCCCAAGATTCGGTCGCTTCGTTCCGAGGGGATCATCAAGAAAGTGGATCGCTCAAAATCTCCCAAATTTGCTTCCATTGGATCGTAATCCTGACTTTTTGAAAAGTTACGGATTATTTCCTCGATTTTAGGCATAATTGCACAATCTTTCTTAAATTTTGAAATGTGAACTTCGATTTTAATAGCATTCGCTGTTTTATTTATTTATTTTCATAGCTATTTGATAAGGTTAAAAATATGTGTGTGTATATATATATATATGTGTATATATGTATATATACACACATATATATATGTATATATGTATATATGTGTGTGTGTGTGTATATATATAGGGATGAATGAATGTGCGGTTGATCAAAATTCCACAGATTATTTAAATTATCCTAAAGCTGAAAGAGCACGTTAGGACTCGAGGGAATAAGAAGCCTTGTTATTTATTCAAGTCGAAGCAAGAGATGCGACGGGGGGAGAAACATTGGTAGAATTAACTATTTAGGAAACATCAAACCTAAGTTAATCTGAGGAGTTTACCTGCACACAATGTTCTTGCGACCTCCACTGCACTCCACGTAAATGTGGCATTGAGGACACCGCTTCCACCGCTGCCTCTCCGCAAGACGTTCCAGAAGATGTTGTGGGAGGTGGTGCTTCCAAAGTGAAACTCGACCCTAAATCACTCATGGTGGTGATTCTTAATTGTCCCAGGTTTCCCTTCGATTTTCTCGCGTGTCGTGCTTCTACCTATGAGTAAGGAGATAACACATCAAATACAGCATCCACAAGTCGATTATTTAGATTGTTTTTTTTCTGATTTGTTTCTATTCAATTTCCTTATAGATAAGGTTGGGGATAATGAAACAAACAGTCCTTGAACTTTGGCCCAATTTGCAATTTGGTTCCAGAACTTTTAATTTGTTCAATGTAGTTCCTGAACGTTAATCTAATGTACAATGTGGTTCTTAGAGACTCACAAAAAACTCTAAACGGGTATATATGTTATAAAGTTATCCCAAATTATTATTTTTTTTATCGAGTAGACCCTATTGTTGTGAGAATTCTTAATTTATGAATTGTCAGGTGGGATTTACGTCACCACAAACATAAACCTTAAACTAGTACACTTGCGACAAATTTACATTTTTGTTAGTTTTCATTAAACTGTACCTTTAAGTTGCTAAGTTGGATATACATAATAGTTAATGGGTTTATTGATTTAAGGTTTTACCATCCGTTTGTCATTAGTGTGTTGCGACCTCTTTTTTCTCAGAGCCCGATTAGGGATGCCTACGAAGGCTAATGGTTTGATTAGGTCTATTGGGCTCAGTCCAAGCTCTCCCAAGCCCACCAATTCACGACTTAATGGTTTGATTTTTTTTAACTGTAAGTTAATTTTAAAAATGATTTGCCACTAATTAAATTTTGGTGGGTTGATTAAAAAAACCTAAGCAAAGTATTGGGAGGAATATTCGCTTCTACACAATCAGAGAAATTAGGATCGGGGACTTGATTACACTAGTTAATCACTAATACCCTTACGGTACCTAATCTTATTTAAGCCCTGAAGCTTTTTGGATTTTCAAGGAATTTTCCATGCATTTGTGGAGGAAAAACATTTTTTGGTCTTTTTCTATTTTTTGGAACATGAAATGCATTTTTTGGATTTTTTTATCTTCTTTGAAAATATAAATCATTTTTTGGCTTATCCTGATTTTTTTTTTTTTTTGGCTTTTTGAGAAAACATGGGATATTCTGATTTTCTTTTATTTTCTGAAAATAAATTATTTTTTATTTTTCTATTATTACTTATTAATTATTATAATGTTATAATATTATTAGAAACGACCCGGTCGGATTCCCGAGTTGGGAGCTTGGGGCCGACCCGGGTCGCCAGCGGCTGGCCCGGATGGGCCTAGAACACGGGCCCAGACTGCGCCTCATTCCCCTTTTTTATAAAACGCCTAGCCCACAAGACAAACCCATACATTTTGCAAAACCCACACTTTTTGGCCCAAATTAGCAGGAGCCCTACCCGGTTTGCGACCCACAACAGCCCTGGTTCGTGACCCACGAGTGAAACCCCTAGCCCGAGGCGACTCGCGCAACCCGACTTCAAACCTGCCCTCGCGCGGCCGCAGCCGTGGATGGGAGGATGTCCCGGGCTGAGGGGGGGGTAGCAGCGGCGAGCAACGGCTTGGCCCGGACGGGGGAGCGGCGGCGAGCAGCAACCGGCGTCGGGCCGCTCGGGTCGAGATGCAAGGCGGAACGGCGGCGGACAGGTACGACCGAGCTCGTACTACCTATTCGCGGCGAGCCGCACCAGTCTCCGTAGTTATCTCTGCTCAGTTAAAACCCCTCAAAAATCACCAACGGGGAAACAACAACAACAACAACAACCCCGAAAGGGAAAAAGAGATCAACTGAAGAAGATCAATAGACGCATCGTCACGCCATAAAATTCCACGAGTTCATTTTCATTTCTTGCTTTTGGGAGGAACTAAAAAAGGGAAATGCTGCCTCCATGTTCGTTGCCCACTTCAGCAACATTTGAATCCTTTGCTTCTTTCTTTCTCTTTAGCATCGTATGGTTCTTCCAGTAGCTACAGTACCGATGATGCTTGGTCTTTTGTGGAGTGAGAGACATGGAAGAAAAAAGACTTTTTTTTTTTTTTTTTGGTTTTCCAAGATTCAGTCGCTCCGTTCCGAGGAACTCCTCATTGAGGAAGCAGAGAGGTAGAGAATCGAGACTGTAGTTCGAATCGATTCATATTCAAAGTTCCCTTCTTTTCTCTGTGCTGATTCTCGATTTATAAAGCATGTATTATATATATTTATAAAAACTAAATGCGAACCCACGTGCCATCATCGGCTTGGTTCCATTTCACTATTTTCGAAAAAATAATGGGTGATTACCATTAAAAAAACCCGAATTAGTACACTAATGACTTAGTCCAAACTTGGCCACCACATGTGACAAATTTATCATTCCATCAATTTCCATTAAATTTCATCGACAAACTACTGAATTAAATGACACGTAACAATTGAGCGGTGTACTAATTTAAAGTCATTTTGTGATTTTTTTTTGTTATATTAATACAATTTAAAGAAAATTAAGGAAATAATAAAATTGTTACAAATGTATCAATTTTTAGTTTTCTATGACCAAAAAAATTAATTTATAATAAATTCTCGAAGATGTACTTGTTTGGAATTTTTTTATAGTCATAAATTAATTTGAAATAAAGTTATTATAAATTTGAGATTTTTCATAATTTTAACTCAATAAAAAAATCTATTTTATTTTTTTAATATTTCTCGTTTCTTCAGCTTCTAGGAATTCAAATTATGGTGATTCTTGATGGTTTTTGGTCAGGGGTGTTTCGTATTAAATGGAAGAAGGATGTCATGTCGGATGACCGACATGTGTTCAACACTCACAAACACTCTTCGACAATCAGTCAACACATATCCAAAAATCTAACAACTGATCAACTTTCTTGACACTCGAGTGTCAAAATTACGATATATAAGTTTCTAACACGTGATTCCGATATCGATGTCAATTTTAAAAATTCAATAAATGAGAGGTCAATATATATATGTGTGTGTGTGTGTGTGGGGAAAAAATAAAACACAATAATAAGAATAATAAATAAATAAATAATAAAAGTATAGTATTCTTTTCTCTTCTGACTCCCACTTTCACCCTTTAAGGTTTTTTTCTCCACTTTCAACATATTTAACATGTGAGTCCAAAATATGGATTTTTTTCTTCAAGTTTTATGAATTATTGAAATAAAGTTGAATTTATCAAATTGAAACAATGAATGATGTTAATAAATGATGGATTAATTGTTTTAGTGTATATTTATTCTAGGTTTTTTCAATTATTTATTTATTGATGAATTTGATTCAAATTAATTATAATGTAATATATATAAATATATATTTAATATACAACTCGTTTCAACGTGTCGGAATTCTCTATATTTTTAAAAACGACATATCGGCATGTTGTATCGTGTCGTGTCATGTGTCAATATCAGTGCTACTTAATCTAAATAGGCTTCTTCTTCTTCTTTTTCCAAGATTCGGTCGCTTCGTTTTTTGGGAAAGAAATGTAGTGATCAAATTAAGATGATCAAAATTCCTTTTCTTTTCCTGTGCTTAGGCGAAAATGCAGTAACCCCCATTAGCCCTCCAATTTCAATCTTGACCGGATAAAAAAAATAAAAATTATAGTACATATGTAAACTATATGTGTTTCTTTTTTGGTTTATATTTTTTTTGCACCATGACCTTAAGAAGTCACAATATTTTATATATTTGCTATTCTTAATGAGATAACATTGCCCTATGGACTTTTATCAAACATTCAAATATATAAAAATTTTAATTACCAAAGCACAATCTTTCCTGCTTTAAGCACGGTCACTGCATTAAAAGTGAAAACATTTCATTACTAATTATGGTTAATCAATGTCCAAGAGGCACTCGTTACCAAGACCATTTTTATAATTTGTCATATGCAATCTAACTAATTCTACTTTTTATGTAACATCAAGAGAAGTTTGAAAATGCACTTTCGTCTCTGCCATATGGAGACTCACGCCGAAAATGCTAATTATTGCAACTTATTTAATAAGGAGTATCGACAATACTTATGACAATGTCTGCGAGAACCTAGCTAGATGTAGCGTTGGGTGCAAAAGAATTACTATAAGAACACTGTCGCGACCCTCCCAAAGTGGGACTTGGAGAAGCGACTTTAGCAAATTATTGAGCATAAACTAGCATCGCCTCCATTCAAGATTTGCGATCTCATTCAGCATGAGTTTCTCCAGACCCTTACCGTGCGCGATGTTAAAAAATTCAAATTTGATTGATCTAAAGATAGGATTCTATTCTATAAGGGACCCATGAAAATATGCTCAACTTCTTATGAACTACAGCTCCTAAATTTAGAAACTTGATTACACAAATTAATTAATTAGTGCTCTTCAATACCTAAACTAAATTTTTTTATCTAAAAAGTGGTTCATGTGATTCCGTCGAAATGTAAAATCATAAGGTTCTTTTTACCAAGTGTTCATGCATGGATATTCAATTTAAGTCACTCCTAAAGTGTATCCTAATTGTTGAACAAAACTGAAAATTCAAAACATGAATGCCATATGAGGAATTCAAAACAACACATCAGAGAGATAATGAAAGATAAGAGTGGATTTTAAAAAGTAAACTCTATACAAGTCAGGTAAAATATATTACATGACTTGTTATAAGCCCGGGACATGATCCCATGAGCTACAATGAAAACCACACGTCAATCTAATGTGATAATAGAACAGTGTGGTAAAATAATATGATGTGAGTTGGGTTAAAGGGTGTTCTCGCGGGCTGCACAAATTGGACCAAGACCGAATTGAGCCTTTGTTCTTTTTACTCTTTATTCATTTATTTATCTCTACATAAATGTACGCCCTAGTTTTGTCAACTAAAATTTAGCATCAGCAACGAGCACATCCAATCCATATATTATATGTCACGGGAAAAGAACTAACGATGATTGTTTGATTGTGAACACATCCAGTACATGACATTTCTGTCATGGCAATTTGCTAACTGTTCCGAGCACCATGACTTCGGCTTCAATGACACATGAATCATCCATCAAGCATTTCCCAACCGTTGTCAGCGGCATGAAAGTAGGCCAACCCCAGCTCGTGGCGGAGCTACTCAACCATACAGTAGTACAAACTGCAAAATGGCAAGGACAAGAGCAAGAGGGCAGAAAATTAAAGTCTGGAAACATTAAGAGATTTCAGCGGTTTCTAACTATACGGACTACATGAACAAACCAAATTCTCTACTCATTAACGGGTGCAATTTATTTAGCGGTGTGCTGTGGCGAGAGCAAAGCTCATCGTGCAGTTGACATTGTGAATCACTCTGGACTTTCTGTTTTCGCTACTAATGACAATGGCCTTGAAGTGGACCTCTCATCCCACTCCTGAGAACAAGCACTTACCTTGCTGACCGCGTAAAATGTTGTTTTGGTCTTTTAATCGAAGGATGAATTTGACGTTCATTTTCTGCCCAGAAGCCAGATTGTTCGCATCAACTAGAACGAGATACATCGAAAGGCATTGGCCTCTGTTAGCCAAATCACCCCTCGGGAACAGCGTCACCTTCCTGGGGAAGAAAATGAAAAAGTAGTAGCAATAGAAAGGTAAAAAGTAAATATGCGCAAGAGCAAGAGTTGTCATTGAAAAAAAGTTTGTAATTTGAAGTTACCATTTGTGGTCTCCAGCAGCGAACACATCAGAGAAAGATTCATCCCCCAGGCTCGACAGCCTCGATATCCTCCATTCGTGAGTGTATGATGCGCTCTCTTTCAGCATCAAACATTCGCCAACTCCTGAGCTCTTGATGACGAAAACCTCCACTCCGAAGACACAGGTGTCATCCACGAGGTACCCATTCGATGGGTTGGTGAAAGTTTTCAGAGACATGTATCTCGGAACCCCCCATTCGGTTTTCAACGCGTGAAACCTCGCGACTCTCCCTTCATTTCACAAGCAAAGTTCCGTCAATTCCTTATTAGTGTTCAGAAGGTGACAATATCTTTGCTTTTCGGGCTGCTGTTACAGATCTTTTACCTTGTACAGTGAAGTATCTATCGCAGGTTTGATCATGCACGGAGAGCCTGACGACCGCGTGGATCTCCGAACCAAGTTGAAAAGGACTCATCCCAGATGCCGCCAGATATACCGAGACGTGATCTTCTCCGTTTCGGCTCTTGTCTCCATTGGGATAGAGGATCAGTTTCCTGCAGAATCAAGATGCTCCCCGATCATGGAATGTACACGAAAAGTCTCCCGTCGTCAGTTGACCATAATTATTCTTAGAATCTTTGAAGTATTTCAACTTCTGATTACTGAAGCGACATATAATCTCACAACGATCTCTTTATCTTAGAAAAAAATGTTACCTTACTTTGGATAAATATACGAAACTACAAAGGGTCCAAACACCAGGCTCTTAGCAGTAACAGAAATTAATGCCTGTAAAGTATATAAACCATCCTCTGAAAGAAAGGCCCAAACTTGGGGCATAGCCATAGGATTCTATATTATGTTCATTCTCTTCAAAAGTTAGTTGACCGATGTTTTTCGGCCACCTGACGTTAAACCAGCGTATATAGTTCTTTTATGCCTTCGAATGTTAGAGTGAGGTAGAGACTGGAGAGAACAGAAACGAACCATTTATATCCTCCTGCTTCGAACTCGCCAGATTCATACTTCTCCATGTTTTTCTTCGCGAACAAAGAGAAAGACTTAATCTTGAGCACAAAATGTGCTGGCACAACATATCTAAGCTCTGTCGACAGTACTGGATTGAAAAAAAAAAAAAAAACAGAAGAAACCGATCAACCGACAAGTTCTTACTTTAATCCCTAGTGCAAATTATACCCGAGACTCCAAGTTATTCATGTAACAATTGGAAAATCCTAGTACATCGAAAATCTTTTAACCACCAGCAAGAGAGAGACTCATGCAGCACATGAACTATATTGTTTTACTTGGGACAAATTCCACTTGTTGATTATCATTTGTTGTTTCTGGGAGAAACTCAAGGAGGGAAACGGTACCATCATGTTCGTCGCCCACTCTAGCAGCATTTGAATCCGTTGCTTCTTTCTTTCTCTTTGACATAGTGTGATTCTTCTTGTTGCTACAGCACAGATGATGCTTGATGGCTCCGAAGGTCTTTGATGGAGTGAGAGATATGGAAGAAAAAGACTGCTTTTTTTTAGGGTTTCCCAAGATTCAGTCGCTTCGTTCGGAGAAAATCATCAAGAAAGTTGACCGCTCAAAATCTCCCAAATTTGCCACCTTCCCATTGGATCGTAATCCTGACTTTTTGAAAAGTTACGGATTCTTTCCTCGATTTTAGGCATGATTGCACAACCTTTCTTAAATTTTGAAACCGCCTCGTCAACTCTAACTTTAATTGCATTCGCTGATTTTTTATTTTATTTTATTTACATAATTATTAAGAGTGCAAATAACAAAATTTATGTAACCGAAATTGATTTTCGCTAAAAATTGAGAAGACTTCTGATTTTTTTTTTAAATCTATTTTTGGAACAGAAATTGAAAAATCAAATTGCGTTACCAAACGGATTTTATTCCAAAACAGTTCTAGAGAACAAAGAAACAGAGAAATAGGGAAGTAAAAATAATTACCTCGTTTTTCTTATCAAAATAATTTTGCTGCATTGTTTTAGCTCCATTGACAGCGTGTCCGCCCCCCTCCCCACCCTCTTAAATTATATTAATGACGTTATAGAAGTGTTCCCAAAAGTGCCATAACCCAAAATTGTCAAAGTTAAGAGAGATAATATTTACTTTTTAACAGTCTATCGTGAAGCATTGTTAAAGTTCAAACTTTACAAGGAATTTTGAGCGATTATCCCAAAAAAATATTTAAATTGGTACTTTTAGTTAAAGAGATGACATTTTGTAATGAAGCCTTTTCAAGTTTTGCAATTTTACTGATTCAAAATTGGGGATCGTTCATAATTTTTTCCTTAGCGGGGCCATATATGATGGATGATTACAAAGAAATCATGAAAATTTGTTTTAGGAATAAAACGTCAAAAGTCCAATGAAAAGCAATAATTTGTTTATCTATGGCATGTATAATTTATAATATTTTATTTCTTTTTTTGATAAGGCAGTTTGCCCATAATATGACTTATTTATAGTTTATTAAATATTTAACAAGGCAAAATCCAATTTGAAGGACAAATAGTATAGTGTCATTTTTAAGGAATTCAAATCACATATTTTAGTATAAGTCGAGTGCAGACAAGAGGCCCCACGACCCAACATTTATTCTTCGTGTGAAGTCATTGGAATTGTCTTATAAGTCTCCATTTATTTGATGATCGAACCACCCCACTTGTTGTAACCTTTGGCTCGATCATCAATTCAATCCGTTACCTACTTCTTCTTCTTCTTTTTGGTTTTTTGAAATTCGTTGCAATGTTATCCTTCTATTAAATGTGGCACCACGTCTTTTGATTTTTATTGATATGGACCGCGATTCTTTTGGAAAATCTTGGTCTCGTATGAAACAAATCTATAAGCAAACGCCAAAGATATCATTCCTATAGAAACTTAACATATTTAAGAAATTTAAGTTATGATATCTAATCTCTAGCAAAAAATTTTAAGTTATGATATCTAATCTCTAGCAAAAAAATATTTTAGACTAGCAGGATTGTTCTACCAAACTTGAGAAATTTGCTATCTTCCATTCACGTGTCCGTGAGAATGTACCCTTAATTAGTGTTAGACATTCACCTATGCCAAAGTTCTTGATGATGAAAACCTCCACTCCAAAAATGCAAGCGTCGACAACAAGGTACCCGTTCGACTGATCCTTAAAAATTTTCTGGGGGCACAAATCTTGGAATACCCACTTGGACTCATCGTGCGAAACCTCCTAGTGCCCCCTTTTTAGCGTAAGTGTAAATTTTCTAAAAGTTCCAACCAAAGTTGCATTGAGCATTTTCTTCAAAATTGATATCTGGAGATGGTTACCTTGTTTTGCCAAGTACATGTCGCAGATTCGATCAAACATAAAGAACCTAACAATTGCATTCACATCCGAGCCAACCTTCAAAGGAATGGTCACAGCCGGATACAGAGATGTACAACCTTCTTCATTTTTGCTCGTCTTCACTGAGATAGAGAATAAAAAACGAGAGAAGTTAATTTTTTTTGGTCTCTAGAACGGAGCTACCATCCTCAAAATACCCATTCTTAGCTTGTCAATTGTCATCAAATGAACATCATAGAATCTGACAACTGTTAGTAATTTGAATAATCAAAATGTAACTCCAAAACCTAATGTCAACAACCATGGATAGTCTTCTTCGGCCCTCCAAGAAAAGATATCTTAGAGCTTAATATTTTCTCAGCCCAGCGAAAGGATATATATCAGATAATGGAATGACCCAAGCAGAACTGAGAGAAATAGTATGGCCAAGCCCAGCGTGATGCGACTGTACTCCCAGACTTCTTCTGCAGGCACAAGAAGAGGAGGGGCTCTCTTTCGCCCGCATCCATGGCAAAATTGAGTTTTACATCTGCATAAAAGCCGAAACGAGGGTCCCTTTTAAGTCGTTTTGTTGGACTGGGATCGAATATAAATCAGCTGAGTAGCCAGATTTTACGTGGCCCTTTGCATATTCATACATGCCGAATCACATGTGTGTGTGTATATATATATATATATAAATATATGGATCGAAGAATTCGCGGTTGATCAAAACTCCACAGATTATCTTCAATCGGACCGAAACCTAAAAGAGCACGTTTGGACTGGAGGAAATAAGAAGCCTAGTCATTTATTCAAGTCGAAGCAAGAGATGCGACGGGGAGAAACATTGGCAGAATTAACTAGTTAAGGAATCACCAAACCTAAGTTAATCAGAGAAGTTTACTCGAACACAATGTCCTTGCAACCTCCACCAAACTCCACGTAAATGTGGCATTGACTACACCGCTTCCACCGCTGCCTCTCCGCAAGATGTTCCAGAAGATGAATATCCTCGTCCCGAAACCAACCACTCCCGTTGCAACTGGGGCACTTGGAAACCCCCCAAAACCCTATTAAATTGCTAAAGGGAGGAGAGATGAGACTGAAACTTCATCTTACGTACAAAGCAACATCAAGTCTTTTACAAAAGACAAAATACATAACGTAAAACACACCATAACTACCCATGTTCCCCGTAAAGCACTTGCCCCACTAACACCTAAAAACTAGGATAACCAACACACATGACTCCACTAATTCTAATAACTAAAAAACCAAATCAGCAACATGTGAAAAAGGAAATAACTGTTATATTAACAATCCCTCCCTTAAACTGATGTTTGCTAACATTCAGTTTAAAGCCTTGACTTTTTTCACCGTGCAAACACCTAGTAACCTTCTAAGCTTCACAAATGACTCCATCTTGAGGGCCTTGGTGAATATATCAGCAACTTGATCTTCACTCCTGCAGTAGATTAGATCAATTGTTCCATCATTACTAAGATCTCTCAAGAAATAAAACTTCACATCAATGTGCTTGCTTCTTCCATGTAACACTGGATTCTTGGAGAGTTTTATTGCTGAGTTATTGTCACAAAAAATTTTAGTAGGTCCCTGTTGCTTGAATTGTAACTCCTCAAGAATTCTCCTTAGCCAAATAGCTTGACAAGCACTAGCTGTTGCAGCAACAAATTCAGCTTCTGTACTTGATAATGTGACAATTGGTTGCTTCTTGGATGACCACAAAATAGCACCTGTTCCAAACATAAAAGCATAACCTGAAGTGCTCCTCCTATCATCTTGATCTCTTGCATAGTCACTATCAGTAAATCCCAACAAATCAGACTTTTCACCCTTCTTGTAAAATAGCCCAAAGTCTCTAGTTCCTTGCAAGTAACGAAGAATTCTCTTGGCAGCTAACAAATGCATTTGTGTAGGATTCTCCATATATCTACTGATTAAACTCACAGAATACATTATGTTTGGTCTTGTTGCAGTTAAATACATCAAACTACCCACAATTTGTTTATAAAGTGTGCTGTCAACCTTCCTCCCTTCATGATCTTTATATAACTTTAAGCCAAACTCAACTGGAGTGTTTACAGGATTACAATCCTTCATCTGAAACCTGTCCAAAATTTCTCCCACATATTTCTTTTGAGAAATAAAGATTCCATCATCCGATTGTACCACTTCTATGCCAAGGAAGTAATGCATCATACCAAGATCAGACATTTCAAACTCATCCATCATAGATTTCTTGAATTCTTCAAACATGCCATCACAACTTCCAGCAAATATAAGATCGTCAACATACAAGCAGACAATAAGCATTTTCCCTTTATCTCCAATCTTGACAAAAAGCATATGCTCATAAGGACATTTTGAAAAACCAACTTTAAGAAAATAAGTTTCAATACGACTATACCAAGCCCGAGGGGCTTGTTTTAGCCCATAAAGAGCTTTCTTCAATCTATAAACCTTATGCTCATTTCCAATCTTGACATAATCAGGGGGTTGCTCAACAAATACCTGTTCCTCCAAGTACCCATGCAAGAATGCCGATTTGACATCTAGTTGGAAAATAGGCCAAGAATTCTGTGCCGCCAATGCAACCACCAATCTGATCGTGTCATGTCTCGCAACTGGAGAAAAAACCTCTGTATAGTCGATCCCATATTGTTGCTTGTATCCCTTGGCTACCAAACGTGCTTTGTATTTGTCAACTTCACCATTTTCTTTCAGTTTTGTTTTAAAGACCCACTTCACACCAATGGTTTTTTGTCCATCCGGAAGATCAGATAACTCCCAAGTATTATTTCTTTCAATGGAATTAATTTCATCATCCATCGCTTTTCGCCATTTTTCTTCTTTGACAGCACTCTCAAAAGTTGTAGGGTTATAGTCTGAAAATAAGGCAAAGTGAGTTATTGAATCTCAATTCTAGTTACCTCATAATCTTCCATCCAAGCAGGCTTTCTTCTAACGCGGCGAAGAGATTGGGCTTCTTCTTCATTGACTTCGGTGCTGTTGGTGAAATTCCAGCAGCTGTAGAAGTTGTATTTGATGAATTTTGGGGCATATAAGGTGCTGAAATTTGCTCCTGTTCAGCATCATTGTCATAAAGAACTTGGGTAGGCTGCTGCCTATTCCAATCCCAAGTGTTCTCTTCATCGAAAACAACATCCCTGCTAGTCACAATCTTCTTTGTTAGTGGATTGAATAATTTATATGCTTTGGATGCTTCACTTACACCAAGAAAAACACATTTTTCAGCCTTGTCATCAAGTTTTTTCCTTTTCACATCCGGGACATGGGCATATGCGATGCATCCAAAAATTCTGAAGTGATCTACAGCCGGTCTTCTCCCACTCTAAGCCTCTTCGGGTGTCATATTCCGAACAGCAAAAGTTGGACTTCTGTTCAAAATATGAACACTCCAATTCTTGCTTCGACCGAAAGTCTTTGGAACTCTTCCTCTTGCCAATAAACTTCTCACCATGTTGAGAATTGTTCTATTTTTCCTCTCAGATACACCATTATGCTGTGGTGTATATGCCTTGATAAGCTCTTTTCGAATGTCATACTTTGCACAAAAACTTCAAATTCTTTTGAACAATATTCACCGCCACGATCTGTTCGAAGAGTCTTAATGGTCTTTCTGCTTCATTTTCAACACGAGTTTTGAAGCTTTTAAATGTGGAGAAAGCTTCTGATTTTTCTGTAAAAAATAAACCCAAGTTTTTCTGGAAAAATCATCAATGAAGGTAATTAAGTATTTTTACCTCCATTAGAAGATGGATTTATGGGACCGCAAATGTCCGAATGCACCAGCTGCAAAACATCATTTGCTCTCCATGACTTTTCTTTTGAAAATTGAGAACGATCTTTGTTTGCTAACAACACATTCTTCACGAGACTTGGGAAGGAATAGTAATTTGAGGAAGACCCGTCATCATGTTTTTCTGTTGGAGGGTCTTCAATCCACCAAAACTCAAGTGACTATAACGAAAATGCCAAAGCCATGAGGGATCTTTCTTTTCAGCCATCAAACAAGACTGAATATTTTCAATCTTTAATGGAAATAATCTATTTGAACTCATAGGAACAACTGCAATAGCACCTCTAACAGAATCATAAATTTCACAGACACCCCTCTGAATGGTGATTACATAACCATTTTCTTGTAATTGGCCAGCACTCAACAGATTACTTTTCAAGTCAGGAACATACAACACATTAGAGATCGTTTCCACAAAACCATTCTTGGTTCTTATTTTAATATCTCCTTTTCCCATCACTTTCACAGTAGAATGATCCCAAAAACTCACGGTGGAATGAAAATCTTCATTTAGATGAGAAAAAGAAGACTTACTTCCACTCATGTGGTTACGGCACTGTATCCACATACCAAATATCGACTTGCGCTCCTTTTCATCTTGAACAGCCATCAACAACGTTTCTGCTTCCTTTTCTTCAACAAAGTTTGAACTCTCTGCCTTTTCTTTATTATTAGGCAGCCTAGTATAACATTCAGATGCATAATGACCAAATTTATGACATCTAAAACACTCTACCTTGGCTTTGTAAGGATCCCGTCCTCTGCCTTTGCCTTGAAATTGGTCATTATTGGCTTTGAAATTCCTGCCAACATCTCTATTTCCTCGATCTCCCCTTCCTCTACCTCTACCTCTATCCCTTCCTCTGAAATTGTTGGAATGAGTATTGGTAGAAGCCTTCAACGCTTGCTCCTCTACTTTGTTGAACTTGTTCATCTTTGTTCATGGACCAATAAGGAGCTTTGCAATTCATCAAGAGAGAGCGCATCTATGTCTTTCGACTCTTCAATTGAGCAAACAACATAATTAAACTTTGATGTCAAGGAACGCAAAATCTTCTCCACAATGGCGACGTCGTCCATCTTCTCGCCATGGAATCGCATCTTGTTGCTGATCTCCATTGTTCGGCACAATAACCGTGTGAGATTCTCCATCTTTCATCGCTAGTATCTCAAAATCTTTTCTCAAGGCTTGAAGCTGTGCACGCTTCACTCTAACAGAGCCTTGATCTTTCTTCTTCATAGAATCCCAAATATCCTTGGAAGTTTCTTTGCAAAGAATAGTCTCCAAGATGGAACGATCGATAGCCTGAAAAATAATATTTTGCCTTGGGTCCTTCAACTTTCGAGCTTCCAATTTTGCTTTATGGGGATCTGTCAAAGCCATGCTGCTGGTGGCTCTTGAATTCAGATTCAACAACCAACCAATACTCCTTTGATCGTAAAAAATTCTCCATCAGCATACTCCAATGGTCATAGTGACCATCAAAGCATGGAATTGCTGGTTGAACAAAATTGTCGGTGGCCATTGGAAATATTGCTGCTGCAATTTTCTCACGAAAGTTTTTTTTTTTTAAAACTCTCACGTTTCTTTCAGGCTCTAATACCACTGTTAAATTGCTAAAGGGAGGAGAGATGAGATTGAAACTTCATCTTACGTACAAAGCAACATTAAGTCTTTTACAAAAGACAAAATACATAACGTAAAACACACCATAACTGTGACATTCCGATTTTCCAATTCTATTTTCAATAAATTGAGACGGGCATTTCGTTGGCACGCATATAGTTCTTTTCCTTGAGTCGGCCACTCATGTGGAAACTAGTCTATCGGGTGAAGCTATTAAGAGTTTCTAATGCATCAGACTTGAGAATTTGGCTAGGAAGCGACCTTTCGACCGAGCTAATCTGCAAGGGTCATTACGGCACAAATAAAAATCGATTAGAGACCGGAGATAGGACGACTCGACAGAGGCATGTGATCAGGTGTGGGTGATTCCACCAGATCGCAAAATTCTTGTCGATCGGCACTGGACCGACTTCTCTGTCGATTGGGTACCCTGTGTCCGTATTTGAAACCTTGAGATTACCCCGACAACCGAAAGTCGTCAATGTTTCAAAGATGTACATTATGGCTTGAGATGATCAACCACGGGTCAAATGCATGACAATTTCTAAAGGCTACCCGGTAGGTTGGACCGCCCGGTATCGTGCCAAAGTGAAATTAAGTGGAATTGAGATCGAATTCGAAATTGGAAGTCGGGTGTGTCACAAATCATTTCGGGATCATTGAATCATCTTTGGAAGATTTTTCATGCAAGTCGAGTTTTTCGGCAAAATAATCAAGGTATGGTTAATTTGGTTTGGAAAATTGGTAGGCCCGCTTTTGGTTATGCTTTTGGGACTCAAGATGGTCTATGGTCAAGTAATTAGGTGAATTGAAGTGTGGTGACATTGGATAAATTTTATGGACTTCAATTTGGACTCAATTGGAAGTGGATTGATTGTAATTGAAGAATTTGATGCACAAGATTTTATGCCCCGGCGGAAAAATAAAATGGACCCATTGGAATAAGGTTGTGGGAGATAGTGGAGTGTGATGTAAATGCATGAGGTCGTGGTGGGCATTTGTGGGATTAAAGAAAAAAAAAAGGAAAAGAAAAGGGAATGGTCCCATCCTCTCTCTCTCTTCATCTTCATCCTCTTCCTCCATGTTTGAACCGTGCGAGGGGGAGGGGCGTGCGATGCAGGGAGGAGCTCGGCCAGCAGCTCGCACGTCGTTCGCCGCCGTCGCCCGTCGCCGGAGCTTGTCGTCGCCGCCGCCAGGCTGCTCGCCGGCCGCGCAACCGTCTCCCTCTCCCTCTTCAGCCGTAGTCGAAGCCCTCTCTTCTCTCCATCTCCGTTTGCTGCCCGAGATCCCAGATCTGGGATGGGCGCCGAAGCAACCCGCGCCGTGCGCGACGCCGTTGCCCTCCGCCGTTCGCCATTGTGCTTCACGCCATCGCTCCACCGCTGCTCCGCTCATCTCGGTTTCCCTTCTCGCCCAGTTCCGGAGCTGCTGTCCAGCTCCATTTTGGCCAGCATAGGCCACGGTTCGGCCGCCTCCAGCCATCGTTGACCTTACCGGAGCTCCGCTTGAGCTGCCGCCCCTCTCCTCTGCCCATTCCGATGCCGGATCCGCCATTCTCGGGCCCAAATCAGTGGCTGGAAAAATGGGTATTCCAGCTCGGTCTTGGCCCGTTTTGGCCGCCATCTTCCCGAGCCCGGATGCTCGGCCCGCCTTGAGGAAAGTCGATCCTCGCGTCGTCCCCGTCGTTTTGGTCCGCTCGGCTCGCTAATCCAGTGAGTTTAACTCACTAAATCTTGATTGGACGGTTAATGATGCCCTAAGTGTGCTTAGCCTAAGTTAAGTAAGCTTAGGTGGTTAAATTAGCTTATTTGGTTGGTGATTAGATTATGGTGTTTAATTAACTTAAAGTGTGTTTAGTTTAAAGTTAAGTATGTTTATTTTTAATATAAAGCCTTGATGTGACATAAAAGGATTTTAGTTTTGAATTATTTAATTACTTCGAAATTCTGGAAATTTATAATATTATATTAATTCCGAAATTATTAAAATATTATTAAAAAAAAAAAAAACGGAAAAAATTATTTTTGATCCCGGTTCTTTCGAGAATTTCGTGCCGATCGCTCTTTGTGTAGTTGGATTTTGAAATTGATGATTGGATATTATAAATTGAGTGTGGATCGTGAAAAATATGAATATTATTATTTAATTATTTTCGGAATAAATTTAATTATTTAATAAATTCCGAAAATTTTGTCGACCTTATTCTCTCGAGGAATTTCGTGCCGATCATTACTTGTGCATTTAGAATTTGATATTGATGATTGGTTGTAGCAAATTGAGTGTGATTGCGATATATAGGGACTCTTTATAAAATCCTAAGTGTGGAAATGAATGTGCGATTGGCCGTGATATGCCACCTGATAAAGGTCGCGCCCAGTGGGGCCGTGATATGCCACCTGATAAAGGTCGCGCCCAATGGGGCCGTGAAATACCACCTATTAGAGGTCGTGCTTGATGAGGCCGTGATATACCACCTATTAGAGGTCGTGCTGATGGCCGTGAAATACCACCTATTAGAGGTCGTGCGATGAGGCCGTGATATACCACCTATTAGAGGTCGTGCCCGATGAGGCCGTGAAATACCACCTATTAGAGGTCGTGCCCAATGAGGCCGTGATATACCACCTATTAGAGGTCGTGCCCGATGAGGCCGTGAAATACCACCTATTAGAGGTCGTGCCTGATGAGGCCGTGAATTACCACCTAATTACAGGTCGTGCCGAGTGGGGTCGTGATTACCACTGGTTACTAAATCTTCCTATTAGGTCGAGATGGGTAGTAGTAATTGATTTGTTGGAATGGCATGTAATCGGCTGAGTCGATTGATCGCTGAGACGATCCAAGTGGTTGAATTGTTTTGATAATGTGATTGAGCCATGGTTGTTTGGTTATCATAATTGTACGTGGTTGAATTATATAAATTGCGCTAACCCGAGATGAAGGCCGAGGCGAGGTAAGTCTTACGTGTGATGTGGCTAGGCCATTCGGGTGTATTTTCTTTCTAATAGGGGTTTAGGGGTTGAACTTCTTTGAGACATCGTCTCATCCCGGTTGTGGGATTAAAATTTCAGGTCCCCGGTGGACGGAGCGCCGAGATAGCTTTGGTTGGTCTTGAGGAGCTGCGGAGAGGTGAAGTCATAAGGGTTGGAGAGTGTGTCTGCTAGTTGGTTGTAGGATAGTTCCCCTTTTGTCGATTTGGTCTATTTTGTAGAAAGTCCGGTGTTGTATTTAAACCCTTTGTGTTTGTAAATGAGTGTTTGGTATTGTGATTGATTGCCTGCTTTTCTATCCCAAGTTAAATGTTGTAAGGGGATTTGTTTCGCTTTTGCATGCGTAAATAAATGAATGGGTCGGCGACATATCCTGGGATGTCGCATTTTTGATCGACCGTAGTGGGATGTGCGCGCGCTCGGGGTTCGGGTCGTGACAATAACTACCCATGTTCCCCATAAAGCACTTGCCCCATTAACACCTAAAAACTAGGATAACCAACACACATGACTCCACTAATTCTAATAACTAAAAAACCAAATCAGCAACATGTGAAAAAGGAAATAACTATTATATTAACATCTGTTAAATTCCTGCCAACATCTCTATTTCCTCGATCTCCCCTTCCTCTACCTCTACCTCTACCCCTTCCTCTGAAATTGTTGGAATGAGTATTGGTAGAAGCCTTCAACGCTTGCTCCTCTACTGTTGAACTTCTGTTCATCTTCTGTTCATGGACCAATAAGGAGCTTTGCCATCCCCTCCGCACTTGTTTATAATCATCTCTCTGCAAATCAAGTTCGGGCAGTAATACCTCGCAAACCTTAGAACAGCCGATTCTCACTAGTGGTCGGACCGTTGGGCAAACCCTACACTCGAAACAAGCTTTTTGCAGGTAATGGGATCCAGCATCGTCCTGCAATCCTACTTGGGACATCGCACCTTCGCCACTCCGTCCTTGATCTTTGCGGCAATGTGTGAGGACATGCAGCGACTGCAGAAGGAGTGATCGCACCGCTCCGTGGTCTTGAAGATTGAGATCGACCGAACATCTTCCATGCATATCCCACAATGTATGGTTGTTGTGGGAGGTGGTGCTTCCAAAGTGAAACTCAACCCTCAATCATTCATCGTGGTGATTCTTAATTGTCCCAGGTTCCCTTCGATTTTCTTATATTGTGTGCTACTACGTATAAGTAAGGAGATAACACATCAAATAGAGCATCCGCAAGTCGATTATTTTAAAAAAAATTCTGATTTGTTTCTATTCAATTTCCTTATAGATAAAATTAGGGATAACGAAACAAATAGTCTCTAAACTTTGGCCCAATATATAATTTGTTCATGAAACCTGGAAGATAGCGAGTAGGGAGTAACCCAAAAATTTGTGCATGCACAGAGAGATTGTAGATATACCACTTCTGGTCACCAACTTCGATCTCGTTTGTCTCATACATGGTGGTGTCGTTCTTCGATAATAAAGAGAGACTCGATCTTGAACACATAATGCGCCGGCGGGATCTTTCTAGTCTCCGTAGTTATCTCTGCTCAGTTAAAACCCCCCAAAAATCACCAACGGGGAAACAACAACAACAACCCCCGAAAGGGAAAAAAAGATCAACTAAAGAAGATCAATAGACGCATCGTCACGCCATAAAATTCGACGAGTTCATTTTCATTTCTTGTTTTTGGGAGGAACTCAAAAAGGGAAATGGTACCTTCATGTTCGTTGCCCACTTCAGCAACATTTGAATCCTTTGCTTCTCTCTTTCTCTTTAGCATCGTATGATTCTTCAAGCAGCTACAGTACCGATGATGCTTGGTCTTTTGTGGAGTGAGAGACATGGAAGAAAAAATACTGTTTTTTTTTTTTTTTTGGTTTTCCAAGATTCAGTCGCTCCGTTCGAGGAAATCCTCATTGAGGAAGCAGAGAGGTAGAGAATCGAGACTGTAGTTCGAATCGATTCATATTCAAAGTTACCTTCTTTTCTCTGTGCTGATTCTCGATTTATATAGCATGTATTATATATTTATAAAAACTAAATGCGAACCCACGTGCCATCATCAGCTTGGTTCCATTTCACTGTTTTCGAAAAAATAATGGGTTATTACCATAAAAAATAAAAAAATAAAAAAATAAAAACCCCAAATTAGTACACTTAGTCCAATCTTGGCCACCAATGATTCTATACACGCCAAAAATTTACCCTTCCATTCATTTCCGTTAAATTTGATCGACAAATTACAAATTTGAATGATACGTTACAACTGGCCAAGGCACCAGTTTAAAATCATTTTGTGATTTTCGTTATATTAATCCAATTTAAAGGAGATTAAGGAAATAATAAAACTATCACAAATGTATCAATTTGGAGTTTTTTAGATAAAAAAAAATAATTTATGATAAATTCTAAAAGATGTACTAGTTTGGAATTTTTTGATTGTCATAAAATTACTTTGGAATAAATTTATTATAAATTTGGGATTTTTCGTAATATTAACTTAATAAAGAAATCTATTTTATTGTTTTAATATTTCTCTTTTCTTCTGCATCTGGGACTTCAAATTATAATGATTCTTGATGGTTTCTGGTCAGGGGTGTTTCCTATTAATTGGAAGAAGGAATATCTAAAGAGGCTTCTTCTTCTTCTTTTTCCAAGATACGGTCGCTTCGTTTTTTGGGAAAGAAATGTAGTGATCAAATTAAGACGATCCAAATTCCTTTTCTTTCCCTGTGCTTAGGCGAAAATGCAATAACCCCACTAGCCCTCCAATTTCAATCTTGACCGGATAAATAAAATGAAAATTACAGTACAAATGTAAACTTTATGTGTTTCTTTTTTGGTTTATATATATATATATATATATATATATATATATATATATATATATTTCGCACGATGACCTTAAGAAGTCACAATATTTTGTATATTTGCTATTCTTAATGAGATATCATTGCCCTATGGACTTTTATCAAACATCCAAATATATAAAAAAAAATTAATTACCAAAGCACAATCTTTCCTTCTTTAAGCACGGTCAAAGTGAAAATATTTTATTAGTAGTTATGATTAATCAGTGTCCAAAAGGCACTCGTTACCAAGACCATTTTTATAATTTGTCATATGCAATCTAATTAATTGTACTTTTTATTTAACATCAAGAGAAATTCGAAAATGCACTTTCATCTCTGCCATATGGAGACTCACGCCGAAAATGCTAATTATTGTAACTTGTTCAATAAGGAGTATCGACAATATTTATGACAATGTCTGCAAGAACCTAACTAGAGGCATATTTTTTATTTATTTATTTATTTCAATCGAAAGATTCCTCATTCCATTTCAAGTAGTAAAATTAGAGGAACAACCCATATGGGCTTCAGAACAAAGAACATCCAAAAGAGGTTGAGGGGGACAAGAGACCCAATTCCGAGGTAGAGGTTGGCGGAGATGGGCTTTTGCAACCCAATCCGCGGTTTTATTTAACTCTCTCGGCTCATTGGTTAATTTTAAACCTGGATTAGAAACGAGTGCAGCCCGACCCATCTGGACTACGTAGTTGACTTCCCACGGGGGAGGAGCTATCCCCAAAATCATCTGAACTGCTGTGGAGCAATCAGATGCAACAGCTACCCCACGTGACCCTTCTTTCTTCCTCCACTTCGCTCCCATTTCCAAACCTTCACAAATAGCTAGGGTTTCGACATGCAAGGGGGATTGCACTTTAACTGAGCGAGCAAAACCGTCGAGCAGCATGCCATTCTCGTCCCTGCACACCCTTCCTACAGATCCGTCGTTAGTCATCCTAGGTCTGGCGGTCTCCATCTTGCAGGTTCTGCATTATTTCTCCCGGTATTTTGCTGCCGTGATGGAGTTTGATTAGTATTTTGCTGCTGAGATGGAGTTTGATCTATTGATTTTTGCTGTGATGTGAGCAGATCAACCACTACACCCTGCGGATTTGGCTTCCTTGCTCGGAAAACTGCTGCGTTCCTCTGTTTCCAGATGAGCCGGAGGGCTTCGGCAACTATTTTAGGCTGGGGAGCTTGAGACAGGTGGCTTTTATATTCCATAAACCAGCAATCTATGCTTCTTAATTCTATACTTTGTATTTGAATCTAGAGGAGGGGATTTGACCATATTTCATGGGTCTAGGGGCAAAGTAAGAACAAATGTTCTGCTAATTCGGGAGACGCTCTGCATAGGGGACACCATGGCTCGGGTAAGACTCTTCTTTTGGCTAGATTCTCTTTAGTAGGAAGGGCATTTTGACATAAATTCCACATAAACACTTCAACTTTGGGGAGGGTGCGTAGACTCCATATTTTGCTCCACAGTTCTTTGGGTTTTTGATATGAAGATGAGGGTGATGTGTGGGCCGAGTGGTCTTCTAAACTTTTGAGTTGATTATACCCACTTCTTACTGAATAATTGCCTAATTTAGTCGCCATCCAAATGCATTTATCTTCCCTTCTGTCTGATGGTAAGGGGATGGCCAAAATTTCACTTACAATTTTGTCTTCAAACAAGTTTTGAAGGCTTTCTTCCTTCCATGTTGAACTGTTCGTGTCTATGAGCTTGGCTACCATCAAGGGGTCATCTTGATTAGCTGGGCTAGGGATTGTGTCTTGCACCGTTACCTACTGCCCATAGTGTTGAGCCTAAAATAGCATCTCTACCACTTAGTAGACTTTTCCATCCCCATGATGATCGATGGCCTGTCTTGGCATGATAAAAATCTGTAGAAGGGAAATAGAGTCCCTTGAATAGTTTACTCCATAAAGATGAAGGGTTTTCTATCAATCGTCAAGCCTGTTTTCCTAGAATTGCTTTATTGAATGTGATTAGATCTCTAAAATCCATTCCTCCCTGATCCTTCCTCATCTTCAGCACATTACAACTTTTCCAATGAATTCCAGCCTTGGATTCAGTGTTTTTCCACCAAAAGGACTTACTATAAGAACACTATTGCGACCCTCCCAAACTAGGATTTGGAGAAGCGACTTTAGCGAATTATTGAGCATGAACTAGCATCTCCTCCACTCAAGGTTTGCGATCTCATTCAGCATGAGTTTCTCCAGACCCTTACCGCGCGCGATGTTAAGAAATTCAAATTCGACTGATCTAAAGAAAGGATTCTATTCTATAAGGGATTCACAACTACCTATTGGGTTGGTCAGAAGCCACGTGAAAATACACTTTACTTCTTATGAACTAGAGCTCCTAAATTTAGAGAGTTGATTACACGAATCAATTAATTAGTGTTCTTTTAGTACCTAAACTAAATTTGTTTATGTATAAAGTGGTTCATGTGATTCTATCGAAATGTAAAATCCTAAGGTTCTTTTTACTAAGTTTTCATGCATGGATTTCAATTTAAGTCACTCCTAAAGTGCATCCTAATTGTTGAACAAAAAACATGAATGCCATATGAGGAATTCAAAACAACACATTGGAGAGATAATGAAAGATAAGAGTGAATTTTAAAAAGTAAACCCTATACAAGTCAAGTAAAGTATATCACATGACTTGTTATAAGCCCGGGACATGATCCCATGAGCTAAAATGAAAGCCACACGTCAATCTAATGCGATAATAGAACATGACTTGTTATAAGCCCGGGACATGATCCCATGAGCTAAAATGAAAACCACACGTCAATCTAATGCGATAATAGAACAGTTTGGTAAAATAATATGATATGAGTTGGGTTAAAGGGTGTTCTTGTGGGCTGCGCAAATCGGACCAAGACCGAATTGAGCCTTTGTTCTTTTTACTCTTTGTTCATTTATTTATTTCTACATAAATGTACGCCCTATCTTTGTCTAACTAAAATTGAGCATCAACAATGAGCACATTCAATCCATATAATTTATGTCACGAGGAAAGAACTAACAAGGATCATTTGATTATCATCACATCCAGTGCATGGCATTTTTGTCATGGCAATTTGTTAAATGTGCCAAGCACCATGACTTGTGCTTGAATGACACATGAATCTTCCATCAGGCATGTCCCAACCGTTTTCAGCGGCATGAAAGTATGCCAACCCCGGTTCGGGGCGGAGCTACTAAACCATGCAGTAGTACAACCTGCAAAATGGCAAGGACAAGAGCAAGAGTGCAGAAAATTACAGTCTGGAAACATTAAGAGATTTCAACGGTTTCTAATTATACGGACTACATCAACAAACCAAATTCTCTACTCATTAACGGGTGCAATTTAGCCCTCTTTGTTTGTGTTCCTCGTGTGTATTTATGAACACAATTTTTTTTTTTCGGGTAAAAAGAAAACAGAAACGCATTTGTTTACGTTTTTGTTTCATATCTATTTTTTTCCGGGAACAAATTTGGAATAGAAACAAGAAACAAGAAACAAGAAAAACTTCTTTTTATTCTCGAAACACTTTCGAGAAACAAATTTTCTCTCTCCTATTTTTTTTTCCTCTTTCTTTTCTTCTTCTTTTTTCTTCAGTTGGTCACCAGCGTCAGCCATAGCCGGCAACCGGCCGTCGAGGGCCGGCGACCTCGCTAGAGCGTCGCCGGCCCCCTGGCGAGCTCGAGCTCGCCCAGCCAAGGCGAGGCCAACCTCGCGCCGGCCGTCAAGGCTCGGCCTCGCCTAGCCTCGATGAGGCTCGGCCTCGCCGAGCCACCATTGGGTGACGCCGAGCCTCGCCGTGGCTAGGCGAGGTCGCTGACCAAAAGGAAGAAAGAAAAAAATATTAAAAAGAAAAAAGAAAGAAAAAAATTACATAAGTTTGCCTATGTGTTTCTGTTTTTTTTTTTTTTTTTTTCTATTCCATGAATAAGTTTACCAATCGCATTCTTCTGATAAAAAATTATTTCACGAAACAGAAGTTTTTCTATTTCTGTTCCCTAAACAATTTTTGAACAAAGCACAATTATTTAGCAGTGTGCTGTGGCGAGAGCAAAGCTCATTGTGCAGTTGACATTGTGAATCGCTCTGGACTTTCTGGTTTCGCTACTAATGACAATGGCCTTGAAGTGGACCTCTCATTCCACTCCTGAGAACAAACACTTACCTTGCTGACCGCGTATAATGTTGTTTTGGTCTTTTAATCGAAGGATGAATCTGACGTTAACTTTCTGCCCAGAAGCCAGATTGTCCTCATCAACTAGAACGAGATACATCGAAAGGCTTTGGCCTCTGTTAGCCAAATTACCCCTCGGGAACAGCGTCACCTTCCTGGGGAAGAAAATGAAAAAGTAGTAGCAATAGAAAGGAAAAAAGTAAATATGCGCAAGAGCAAGAGAAAGAGTTGTCATTGAAAAAAAGTTCGTAATTTGAAGTTACCATTTGTGGTCTCCAGCAGTGAACACATCAGAGAAAACATTCGCCAACTCCTGAGCTCTTGATGACGAAAACCTCCACTCCGAAGACACAGGTGTCATCCACGAGGTACCCATTCGATGGGTCGGTGAAAGTTTTCAGAGGCATGTATCTCGGAACTCCCCATTCGGTTTTCAACGCGTGAAACCTCGCGACTCTTCCTTCATTTCACAAGCCAAGTTCCGTCAATTCCTTATTAGTGTTCAGAAGGTGACAATATCTTTGCTTTTCGGGCTGCTGTTACAGAGCTTTTACCTTGTACAGTGAAGTATCTATCGCAGGTTTGATCATGCACGGAGAGCCTGACGACCGCGTGGATCTCCGAACCAAGTTGAAAAGGACTCATCCCAGATGCTGCCAGATATACCGACACGTGATCTTCTCCGTTTCGGCTCTTGTCTCCATTGGGATAGAGGATCAGTTTCCTGCAGAATCAAGATGCTCCCCGATCATGGAATGTACACGAAAAGTCTCCCGTCGTCAATTGGCCATAATTATTCTTGGGATCTTTGAAGTATTTCAACTTCTGATTACTGAAGCGACATATAATCTCACAACGATGTCTTTATCTTAGAAAAAAAAAGTTACCTTACTTTGGATGAATATACGAAACTACAAAGGGTCCAAACACCAGACTCTTAGCAGTAACAGAAAATTAATGCCTGTAAAGTATATAAACCATCCTCTGAAAGAAAGCCCCAAACTTGGGGCATAGCCATAGGATTCTATATTATGTTCATTCTCTTCAAAAGTTAGTTGACCGATGTTTTTCGGCCACCTGACGTTAAACCAGCGTATATAGTTCTTTTATGCCTTCGAATGTGAGAGTGAGGTGGAGACTGGAGAGAACAGAAACGAACCATTTATATCTTCCTGCTTCGAACTCGCCAGATTCATACTTCTCCATGTTTTTCTTCGCGAACAAAGAGAAAGACTTAATCTTGAGCACAAAATGTGCTGGCACAACATCTCTAAGCTCTGTCGACAATACTGCATTGAAAAAAAAGAAAAACAGAAGAAACCGATCAACCGACAAGTTCTTACTTTAATCCCTAGTGCAAATTATACCCGAGACTCCAAGTTATTCATGTAACAATTGGAAAATCCTAGTACATCGACAATCTTTTTACCACCAGCGAGAGAGAGACTCATGCAGCACATGAACTATATTGTTTTACTTGGGGGGAGATTCCACTTGTTGATTATCATTTGTTGTTTCTGGGAGAAACTCAAGGAGGGAAACGGTACCATCATGTTCGTCGCCCACTTTAGCAGCATTTGAATCCGTTGCTTCTTTCTTTCTCTTTGACATTGTGTGATTCTTCTTGTTGCTACAGCACAGATGATGCTTGATGGCTCCGAAGGTCTTTGATGGAGTGAGAGATATGGAAGAAAAAAGACTGCTTTTTTAGGGTTTCCCAAGATTCAGTCGCTTCGTTCGGAGAAAATCATCAAGAAAGTTGACCGCTCAAAATCTCCCAAATTTGCCACCTTCCCATTGGATCGTAATCCTGACTTTTTGAAAAGTTACGGATTCTTTCCTCGATTTTAGGCATGATTGCACAATCTTTCTTAAATTTTGAAACCGCCTCGTCAACTCCAACTTTAATTGCATTCGCTGATTTTTATCTTATTTTATTTACATAATTACTAAGAGTGCAAATAACAAAATTTATGTAACCGAAATTGATTTCTCGCTAAAAATTGAGAAGACTTCTGATTTCTTTTTCAAATTTTTTTCTGGAACAGAAATTGAAAAATCAAATTGCGTTACCAAACGAATTTCTATTCCAAAACAGTTCGGGAGAACAAAGAAAGAGAAATAGGGAAGTAAAAATAATTACCTCGTTTTCTTATCAAAATAATTTTGCTGCATTGTTTTAGCTCCATTGACAGCGTGTCTGCCCCCTCCCCACCCTCTTAAATTATATTAATGATGTTATAGAAGTGTTCCCAAAAGTGCCATAACCCAAAATTGTCAAAGTTAAGAGAGATAATATTTACTTTTTAACAGTCTATCGTGAATTATTGTTAAAGTTCAAACTTTACAAGGAATTTTGAGCGATTATCCCAAAAAAATATTTAAATTGGTACTTTTAGTTAAAGAGATGACATCTTGTAATGAAGCCTTTTCAAGTTTTGCAAAATTGGGGATCGTTCATAATTTTTTTCCTTAGCGGGGCCACATATGATGGATGATTACAAAGAAATCATGAAAATTTGTTTTAGGAATAAAACGTCAAAAGTCCAATGAAAAGCAATAATTTGTTTATCTATGGCATGTATAATTTAGAATATTTTATTTCTTTTTTTGATAAGGCAGTTTGCCCATAATATGACTTATTTATAGTTTATTAAATATTTAACAAGGCAAAATCCAATTTGAAGGACAAATAGTATAGTGTCATTTTTAAGGAATTCAAATCACATATTTTAGTATAAGTCGAGTGCAAACAAGAGGCCCCACGAACCAACATTTATTCTTCGTGTGAAGTCATTGGAAGTGTCTTATAAGTCTCCATTTATTTGATGATCGACCCACCCCAACAGTTCTGGGAACAGAGAAACAGAGACACACAACCTTCTTCATTTCTTTTCGTCTCCACTGAGATAGAGAATAAAAAACGAGAGAAGTTAATTTTTTTTTTTTTGGTCTCTAGAACGGAGCTACCATCCTCAAAATACCCATTCTTAGCTTGTCAATTGTCATCAAATGAACATGATAGAATCTGACAACTGTTAGTAATTTGAATAATCAAAATGTAACTCCAAAACCTAATGTCAACAACCATGGATAGTCTTCTTCGGCCCTCCAAGAAAAGATATCTTAGAGCTTAATATTTTCTCAGCCCAGCGAAAGGATATATGTCAGATAATGGAATGACCCAAGCAGAACTGAGAGAAATAGTATGGCCAAGCCCAGCGTGATGCCACTGTACTCCCAGACTTCTTCCGCAGGCACAAGAAGAGGAGGGGCCTCTCTTTCGCCCGCATCCATGGCAAAATTGAGTTTTACATCTGCATAAAAGCCGAAACGAGGGTCCCTTTTAAGTCGTTTTGTTGTACTGGGATCGAATTTAAATCAGCTGAGTAGCCAGATTTTACGTGGCCCTTTACATATTCATACATGCCGAATCACATGTGTATATATATATAAATATATGGATCAAAGAATTCGCGGTTGATCAAAACTCCACAGATTATCTTCAATCGGACCGAAACCTAAAAGAGCACGTTTGGACTGGAGGAAATAAGAAGCCTAGTCATTTATTCAAGTCGAAGCAAGAGATGCGACGGGGAGAAACATTGGCAGAATTAACTAGTTAAGGAATCACCAAACCTAAGTTAATCAGAGAAGTTTACTCGAACACAATGTCCTTGCAACCTCCACCAAACTCCACGTAAATGTGGCATTGACTACACCGCTTCCACCGCTGCCTCTCCGCAAGATGTTCCAGAAGATGAATATCCTCGTCCCGAAACCAACCACTCCCGTTGCAACTGGGGCACTTGAAACGCCGCCACCCCCCCAAACCCATCCCCTCCGCACTCGTTTATAATCGGGCAGTAATACCTCGCAAACCTTAGAACAGCCGATTCTCACTGGTGGTCGGACCGTCGGGCGAACCCTACACTCGAAACAAGCTTTTTGCAGGTAATGGGATCCAGCATCGTCCTGCAATCCGACTTGGGACATCGCACGTTCGCCGCTCCGTCCTTGATCTTTGCGGCAATGTGTGAGGACATGCAGCGACTGCAGAAGGAGTGATCGCACCGCTCCGTGGTCTTGAAGATTGAGATCGACCGAACATCTTACATGCATATCCCACAATGTATGGTTGTTGTGGGAGGTGGTGCTTCCTAAGTGAAACTCGACCCTAAATCATTCATCGTGGTGATTCTTAATTGTCCTAGGTTTCCCTTCGATTTTCTTATATTGTGTGCTACTACGTATAAGTAAGGAGATAACACATCAAATAGAGCATCCGCAAGTCGATTATTTAAAAAAAAATTCTGATTTGTTTCTATTCAATTTCCTTATAGATAAAATTAGGGATAACGAAACAAATAGTTCCTAAACTTTGGCCCAATATATAATTTGTTCATGAATTTTTAATTTATTCAATATGATCCATGAACTTTATTTTAATATGCAATGCGGTCCTTGAACTTTTAATTTTTTCAATATAGTTCCTAAACTTTTTGTTATTTGGTTTTTTATGGACACTACAACAATTTATAATTATTGTTTTTTTTATTTCTTTTTGTTGTTGTTTAGAACATATTTTTATCCTCATAATAGATTAAATATACACATAATATCAGATAAAAACAAGAGAGGCATAGCATTTTAAGGTTTCGGCCATAGTCTATACATACACGAGATTCATTTGAGCCTCCTGAAATGTCGATTCAGTCATAAAGAACAATACAATCTAAAACACACCCTCAAGCCTTTTTTATGACGATATATACATCATAATCTTCACCGTCAATGTCAAAAAACAATAAAACCTGGAAGACAGCGAGCAGGGAGTAGCCCAAAAATTTGTGCATGCACAGAGAGATTGTAGATATACCACTTCTTTTTTCCTCCACTTCGTTGCCATTTCTAGACCTTCACAAATAGCTAGGGTTTCGTCATGCAAGGGGGATTGCGCTTTAACCGAGCGAGCAAAACCGTTGAGTAGCACACCATTCTTGTCCCTGCACACCCCTCCGTTGCGACCTCTTTTTTTTCGGCGCCCGCAATTGGGTCGAGCGCCTAAGGAGGCTAATGGCTCGGCTGAAATTATTAAGCCCGGACTCTCCCAAGTCCACCAATTCATGACTTAATGGTTCAATTTTTTAACCTGTAAATCAATTTTTAAAATGGAGTCGCCACTAATCGATTTGGGGTGGGTTGATTAGAAACCCAAGTGAAGTATCGGGAGAAATACTCACTACCGCACAAACTGAGAAGAAATTAGGATCGGGGACTTGATTACACTAGTTAATCACTAATGCCCTTTTCGGTACCTAATCTTGTTTAAACCCCGAGATTTTTGGATGTTCGAGGGATTTTCCATGCATTTTCAGGAGGAAAAACATTTTTGAGTCTTTTTCTAATTTTTGGACATAAAAGGGATTTTTTTGGATTTTTTGGTATTTTTCCAAAAAATACAAGTCTTTTTGGCTTTTTCTGAATTTTTTGGCTTTTTCATGAATTTTTGGCTTTTTTTGGAAAAAAATGAAATTTTTTGATTTTTTTTGATTTTTCGGAAAATAAAGTATTTTTAATATTTTTCAAAATATTTTCGGAAAATAAATTATTTTTGATTTTCTCGATTTTTTTAGAAAATAAAACATTTTTCAACATTTTTAAATATTTTTTGATTTTCTGGAAATTAAAACATTTTGATTTTTAAATAAATTATTTATTTATTATTTATTAGAATATTATTTTATATTAAAATAATAAAACAAAACCAACCCGGGTCGGATCCGCGGGTTGGGTTCGACCGAGCCGGCCGAAACGCAGACGGGCCGAGACCTTTTTTTTTTTTTTTTTAAAACAAAACGACGCCGTGGCCGGGCGTTTAGGGACGCCGGCCGGGCCCGCCGACCCGGATCCACCACTCACTCCATGACCCGGTTCGTTGACCCGCTCCCCCTAGCGAAACCCTACCCGTATCCGACCCGGATTTTGACCCGACTCGAGGCCGCCCCCTTGAAACCCTACCCGGCTCGCGGCCCGAGTCCGATCCGACGACCGAGGCCGCGACTCCGAAAAATCTAGAACCCTAGGGTTCTCGATTCGCGGTGCCGGAGAGGGAAGGTTGAGGTCTTTGCGGCGGCGGCGCGTCGGCGACGATGGCGGCGACAAAGGCGGCAACAACGCTTGGACTACAGGAAGAGGCGGTGGCGACGGCGATGGCGACAGCGACAACGGCGACCCCTTTTTTACCTGCGCTGGCCTATGGCGGTGATGCCAGGACAGCGACGGCGATGATGCCGGATCGGTTGAAGGCGGCAACGGCGAAGGCGAGCAACGGCAACAAAGGCAGAGACGGACTGACATCGACAACCGCGGCGAACGACGACGGCAACGTTGGCTCTCGGACGGTCGATCGCGGCCGAACCCACGCCGGATTATCCTCCCTCTCCCTCGGGCTCGCTCGGCGAACTCCCCAAAGTCTCTCGAGGACCCTCCGAGCTCACCACACCACGGCCGACCCTACGCTCGAACTCCCGAAGTCTCTCGGGGACCTCGAGCTTCGGCCGACCTCTCCCTCTCGGACCTCTCTCGCGCGTGTCTTTGTTTTCGGTCTCGGCCGACCTTGGATCTCGGCGTGCTTGTCCTCGGCCCCCTTCTGAAGTCTCTTAGTGGGAGGTTTCGAGGATCTGCAGCTTTCGATCCTTTCCCGGCCCCCCTTTGTCGACGGTGGCCCCCCTCTATTTATAGGCGCGGGAGCGACCGGTCGGCAAGGCTTTGACCCGCCGGTCGGACCGCTGTCCCATCCGCCATCATCACCTCCTCCGGTCACGTCCCGTCGACGCCAACTGCTCCTTCCGCACGCGACCGACGTCCGCTCAAGCTTCTCCGGTGTCGCGCCTACCCGCGCGTGCTCCTCGGTGGCGCGAGGAAGAAGACGATGCAGGGGGCCGAGCTTGAGGCGACGATGGGCCGAGGGCCCACGTGGAGGCTGCTTCTCTTCTTTTCTGCTTCTTTTTTTTTTTTTGTTATTTATTATCCGAAAAAGATAAAAAAAATAAAGTAAAACCTAATTAATTAGTAGTAAATTTTAGGCGTCAACAGCTGCCCCTCTTTGAAGGTCAGCTTGCAAAGGTTGCATTCAAAGACAAACTGATGCCTAAATTTTATCCATACATGCGTAACAGATTATATTTTATTTGGGACTTATTGTTCTATGCAGAAAAAGAGCAATATAACATTACATATACTAAGATAGATAGGAGGATACCTGTAGTTACTTACCGGGAGTGAGTGAGATAGGGTGTGAACCCCGAGTTTGGCAAGTATCAAGGCGTCATCTTACCTGGTGATATGAGGAGGTTGCTTTTCCAGGGCTTGAACCATTCTTCGGTCGCCTGTTAAAACAATCAATGATTTGTCTAGGACCCGAACCTTTCTTCGGTCGCCTTGACGGGAAATTGCTCCTCCGGGACCCGAACCATTCTTCGGTCGCCGTGACGGGAAATTGCTTCTCCAGGACCCGAACCATTCTTCGGTCGCCTGTTAAAACAATCAATGATTTGTCTAGGACCCGAACCTTTCTTCGGTCGCCTTGACGGGAAATTGCTCCTCCAGGACCCGAACCATTCTTCGGTCGCCTGTTAAAACAATCAATGATTTGTCTAGGACCCGAACCTTTCTTCGGTCGCCTTGACGGGAAATTGCTCCTCCAGGACCCGAACCATTCTTCGGTCGCCTATTAGAGCAATTAGTGGTTTGTCTCGGACCCGAACCATTCTTCGGTCGCCGTGACGGGAAATTGTTTCTCCATGACCCGAACCATTCTTCGGTCGCCTGTTTAAAATAATCAATGGTTTGTCTAGGACCCGAACCTTTCTTTGGTCACCTTGACGGGAGATTGCTCCTCCAGGACCCGAACCATTCTTCGGTCGCCGTGCCGGGAAATTGCTTCTCCAGGACCTGAACCATTCTTCGGTCGCCTGTTAAAAACAATCAATGGTTTGTCTAGGACCCGAACCTTTCTTCGGTCGCCTTGACGGGAGATTGCTCCTCCAGGACCCGAACCATTCTTCGGTCGCCGTGACGGGAAATTGCTTCTCCAGGGCCCGAACCATTCTTCGGTCGCCTGTTAAAACAATCAATGGTTTGTCTAGGACCCGAACCTTTCTTCGGTCGCCTTGACGGGAGATTGCTCCGACCTTTCTCAGGGCATCTGTTTTGTTGGGAGATAGTACTTGGACGATCACAAGTACAAACTCTTGGAGGATACCTGGATGATCACAAGCATCGGAGGGGTACCTCCTGGTAGTGGGAATATCGAGGACGTATCTTGGATATTCATGAAGATCTCTCACCTCCTGGTAATGAGAATTTGAATGTAGCACGAGGCTTACCTGGATTGCCGCAGGCACTTAAAAGGGGTGGAACACCTGGATAGCCATAGGTGTACAAAGTACTGGAATACTTGGATGAACACAAGTATTTAATGATATGATTTGGGACTACTCAAGCTGGTCCAAGTGCTAGAAAGCATACCTGGATGGCGGTGCCAAGCAAAGCAATGGAATGCTTGAACAACAACTATATAATTTGGGGACAACTCGGGCAGGTTGAGTGTCAGGAAAAGGGAGTACCTAGACAAAAGTGGGTACTTGACGATGTGGGGATACCTAGACAGCAGTAGGTATTCCAAGAATACTTGGTCAGTCACAAGTATCAATACTCTGGAGACAACTCGAACAGGTCGAGTGTCAGGAAAAGGGAGTATCTGAACGGTGACCGGTACTCAAAGACAATAGGGATACCTAGACAGCAGTATGTATTCAACGATAAAGGGATACTTGGTCAGTCACAAGTATCAATACTCTGAGGACAACTCGGACAGGTCGAGTGTCGTTAAGAGGGATTACCCGGCAAGTGGTGGGTACTCGAAGACAACGGGATACTGAGACAATTGCAAGCACCCAAACTCAAGGGATGACTCGAATAGGTCGAGTGTCAAGAAGAGAGTACCTGGACAGTGATAGGTACCTTAAGACAAATGGGGATAGAGATGTGCTTACCTGACAATATCTCTGATCTCTAAGAGTATGTTTGCTATTTGCACAGTATGCACACATGATTGTATATGCTATAAATTCATGAGTTCAAATGAGATTCATGCATGACAATTTTGTCAGTTCTGCATCTTTTGATTTCCACTGGGGAAGATTTTGAAAGACAACCTTCATTTAGAATGTAGATGTCTTGAGCATGCCAGATGAGAGACTTTCAGTCTGAAAGGACTTTCCGCTCACTCTCATGGAAAAGGCTATCCTGACCATTGATGCAGGATTCATAAGGACCACACTTCTCACTGTCATCATGTCAGCAGGGGTCTGAGTATTCTCGCAAATGGTACGACTTTACCAATGTGAGAGGTCTTTGTTGAAATTGTGATGAAGACTTGGTCAATAACTCATCGAATGGGACCGTCGAGGTCAAGGCTCATGAACGAAGTGCCGCACGATCATCTCCGAGGTTTGCAAGTCAAGAGTCTGCGAAAAGAGATAGAATAGTCTTGCTCGTACTTCTTCGAGCGATGCTTATAAACATATGAAATCCTACGTTAATTGAAGTGCCCCTAGTCTGAAGAGACTTTTACAATGGGAATGTGATGTAGACTTAGCTCACATGTAAGAGGGTGAGAGTTGGTGACTGTCTTGGCATTTGTCACTAGTCTTTCTTGTCATATGGAGGTTCTATGGACCACAACAACAACTTTTTCTTGGCTGTATTTTTTTACTAGAGGGCATTGGCCTTGCTTTTACCAGGCACACTGCTTTTTCATGCCCTTATTTTTTATTCCAGTTCTTCGAGTATGTGCATTGACCTTGCTTTTACCAAGTACACTGCTTTTTTATGCCCCTCCTTTTTTCATTCTTGTTGCTTGAGAGCTGATCTTGGCAAGCTTAATCGAAGCACCGTTATTAGACTCTTGAGTCTTCGTCTTCAACTGGCGCTCAGGCTATAATAACTTATGCTTTGTCTTGATGTGAGGGTAAAATTACAGACTCACTTGGGTTGTACAATGAATACAAGTGCGTAAAGAAAGAATTGCTCTTCATGACTCTAGGGCACTTAAATTAATGTGAGTGTTCATATGCAATAAAGACACTCGAAGATTGATGCAAGTGTAAGCAAGAAAATTTCTATCCCCTTTCTCACCTTGTGATGCTGAATTGTTTTCGACTTGCCCTAGTGTGGGGTGGTTCTTTGACGGGGATATGAGAGAAGCTTCACCAGTGTATGGGGCTTAATGGGGTGAACAATGAAATGCCTCTCACTATTTTGGTTATCGTACCATTCGCGAGAGAACTCTTTACCCTGTAGTCATGGAATCTTCTGCACTCATCTCACAAGTGTATAGACGGGGGACTGTGTGTAGGATATAGCTTACTGTCATCATCTCGACGCGCCTCATCTAGCATGCTCAATTAATCTTGTATTCTTCACTTAGCTGTCTATTCTAATAATCTTTAATAGAATCAAAGATTTAGACAGACAAAATCATCACGCAAAATTCACTTGGAAGAAGGCATGCAGTGTATGATGCGAAAGAGTTTGTACTTTCAAAATAAATGAACGGTTTTTACTCAAGAAAACTTATTAACAGCTTTAAGGGTGCTTGCTTGGTGAAATGGTATTCACAAATGTGTTGAAATTTGAATATCAAAAGAGTTATTTACGAAGGTTATTCACAAATGAGTGTCGATAGATTGCTCATATTGATTAGGGACATGACACGTGAATAATCAGCTAAAGGAGAATTTGATCGGGTGTCCCTGCTCTCGTCCCGGGTTTGGATCACTTGGTTTGCCCCATTTAACCATTAAGCCTGGCCCTTGAATCCCAATGCTTCCTGTCAATATAAGTTCAGAGAGTGAATGTTAGAAATGACACCAAGCTGCATTTCCCCAGAGTTTATATGAGTTGGCTTCTAGGGATACTTGAATGTCGATGACAGTCTCTTTACAGCTCCATGCTTCCTTCGACCGGCCTTTCCTACCTATGGCTACGTAGGCATGATTGCTGGTTGCTGACTCACTTTCAATGCATTCCTTTTGGGGAATTTCCCATTCTGTTTTTGATTAGCGGCATTGGGCACCGTCATGTATCTCGAACTTCCATGGAATTTGAGATGGATAATTACTTCTTGTGAGGGCATGCATCTAGAACAAGAAGTGAGGCTTTCAGATTCTAAGATTGTTAACTGGGACAGGAGGTTCCTTCTAACCAGACCGGCTCCTGAACGATGCGCCATTTACACCGAGCTGGGCGAAATTGACATGGATTACTCTTACACGTCTGCCTGGGTAATGTCGATTTGCTCAAGTTATGCCATCGAGTTTGCTACTTGATTTTCGACATTTCCCTAAACGCTGGTGATTACCATTCATTTTCCTTCATTAAGTCAACCGAACACATATTCTTTATAATGGTGTAAATACATCACTCATATATGAAAGGTGCATAGGCATTTTCAATCTGATAGAGAAGTGTCTGGCAATGCCAGACAAGGAACATCTTTTAAGGATAGTACTTTTTTACAGCATCCGAATTAACTGGTTTAGAGAATTCTCGCCCATCCATCTCAGCTAGGATCAAGGCTCCTTCGGGGAGTATCTTTTTTATTACATAAGGACCCTTGTAATTTGGGGCGAACTTGCCTCCAGGCTCTGGAAAGATTGGCAGCGTCTTTCTCAAGACTAGCCCGTCTATCTCGAAGTTCTTGGGTCGCACCTTTTGATTAAATGATCGAGCTACCTTCTGCTGATAACACTGACCGTGGTAGAGGGCTTTCAGTTGCTTTTCATCGATCATGTTCAGCTGCTCGAGCCTTTGTTGTGTCCATTCTTCCTTAGATAGTCCAGCCTGGGATAAAATTCGTAGGGAAGGGATTTCTACTTCCACGGGTAAAACTGCCTCCATACCATAAACCAGGGAAAAAGGGGTTGCTCCAGTAGAAGTTCGAATCGAAGTTCGATATGCTGTCAGTGCGAAGGGTAGCCTCTCGTGCCAGTCGCGGTAATTTTCAGCCGTCTTGGCTAGGATTATCTTGATGTTCTTGTTGGCGGCCTCAACAGCCCCATTCATTTGCGGACGATAAGGGGATGAGTTCAAATGCTGGATCTTGAACTTAAGAAAATAATTGATCAATCAGCTTGTTGTTCAGATTTGTCCCATTGTCGGTGATGATCGAATCTGGCACGCCATATCGGGCGATTATGTCACGTTTGATAAACTTCATGACATTTCGCGCGATTACGCTTGCATATGATGTGGCCTCAATCCATTTTGAAAAGTAATCAATTGTAACCAAGATGAAACGGTGCCCGTTTGACGCCTTTGGGTTAATTGGGCCAATTACATCGATGCCCCACATTGAAAACGGCCACGGCTCAGATAACTGATGCAGTTCAGTTGGAGGGACATTTATCTTATCCCCATGAATTTGACAACGATGACAACTCCGTACATGCTGAGCACAATCATTCTCTAAGGGGAGCTAGTAATAACCCAGTCTCATTATCTTCTTGGCCAACATACGTCCATTCATGTGAGGGCCATATACTCCATCATGTATTTCTTGCATTATTCGTGTGGCTTCAGCTGCATCCACACATCTTAGCAGGACTGAGTCATACGATCTTTTGTACAGATTTTCACCACTAACGAAAAACTTTGAAGCCATTTTCATTAGGTATTTTCGATCAGAGGGAGTGCTTTGTTCAGGGAACTCTTGCTTCTGGACGTATTTCATGATATCGTAATACCAGGGTTTCCCATCGGGTTCTTCAGTTATAGCCATGCAGTAGGCCTGTCTTGCCAGGACTTCAATTTTTAAAGGCTCTACTTCTAACCCTTTCGTTGCTTGCAACATAGATGATAGCGTTGCTAGTGCATCAGCGAACTGATTATGAATTCTAGGTAGGTATTCAAACGAGATGTCTTGGAATTTTCCCGCCAATTTTTCTAAGTAACCATGATAAGGCACAAGCTTGGCGTCTTTTGTATTCCATTCGCCCAACGTCTGGAGGATTATTAAAGTAGAATCGCCGAACACCTTTAGCTTTGTCACTCCCATTTCAATAGCCGCTTGCAGGCCGAGGATGCATGCTTCATACTCGGCTATATTGTTGGTGCATGGAAATATCAATTTTGCAGCCACCGGATAATGTTGTCCATTTGGGGATATCAAGAGCGCCCCAAAGGTGCCGGCTCCGACAAATTTACAGCTCCGTCGAAGAACATAGTCCATGTGTCTTCTTCTACCGCGAATATTCGATCGTCCGGGGGATTATCCTTGCGTACTCCTTTAGGATAGTCTGCTAACATATCAGCAATCACCCGTCCTTTAACTGATTTTTGCGACATCACTTGAATGTTGAATTCCGAGATCAGGATTTGCCATTTGGCCAATTTTCCTACCAATGCTGGGCGACTGAGCAAATACTTGATCGGATCACTTTCAGTTACGAGGAAAGTTTGGTAATGCAAGGTATACTGTCGGAGCCTATGCAACACCCATACTAATGTGGCGCATGTTTTTTCTGATTTGGAGTAGTTTTGTTCTGATGTAGTGAATTTTTGCTCAAATAGTAGATGGCTCGCTCCTTCTGGTCATGGGGCTCCTTTTGTGCCAGCATTGCACCTAAGGATTCACTTGTTGATGGTAAGGTAGAGAATTAAAGGGTGCCCCAGACCGGAGGTACTAGAATCGGGGTTTCATCAAGTACGCTTTAGGTCTTCAAATGCCGTCGGCAATCATCATCTCATTTAATTTGTGCATCCTTCCTGAGAAGTTTAAAGAATGGTTTTGCAGTTTCAGAAAGCTGGGAAATGAATCGGGCAATGTAATTTAATCTTCCCAGAAGGCTCCGGACTTCTTTTACAGTCGAAGGAGGAGGCATCTCAAATATCGCCTTGGTTTCGATGGATCTACTTGTATTCCTTCACAGGTTACAATGAATCCAAGTAATTTGCCAGAAGTTGCCCCAAACACACATTTTGCTTGATTCAAGCGCAACTTAAACTGGCGAAGTCGCTCAAATAGTTTCTCCAGGGTCTTCGCATGGTTCTCTCCATGTCTGGTTTTAGCGATCATGTCATCAACGTATACTTCAATTTCTTTGTGTATCAGGTCATGGAAAAGGGTGACCATGGCTCGCTAGTAAGTTGCTCCAGCATTTTTCAAGCCAAAAGGCATGCCCTTATAATGGAAAGTTCCCCATGGAGTAATGAACGCCTTTTTTTCCTTATCTTCCTCCTTCATCTTTATTTGGTTGTATCCCGAGAATCCATCCATAAAAGAGAACAGTTTGAATCCTGCCGTACTGTCCACCAGAACGTCTATGTGGGGTAATGGGAAATCATCTTTCGAGCTTGCCTTGTTCAAATCACGATAGTCGACACAAATACGTATTCGACCATCCTTCTTCTTTCGGCACAATGTTTGCTACCCAGCTGGGTATCGCGAGACTTCGAGGAAGCCCACTTCGAGGAGTTTCATTACCTCTTCTTCAATCTTTTTTGAGGTTCGGCTTGGTTCTTCTTAGCCACTTGCTTCTTGGGGACTATGTCGGGGTTGGTTGGCAAACTATGCTCCACGATCATTAGATCAAGGCACGGCATATCCGCGTATGACCATGCGAATATGTCTTGATACCTCTTTAGGAGGGCAATCAAGCTTGCAGCTTCTTCTTTAGGAAGGTTCGCGCCAATCTTTATCTCCCTTGGACCTTCTGTGCTGCCCAAATTGACGATGACGGTGTCTTCAGTGGTGGAAGGCCTTGTTTCTTCATGATGCTCCCAGTCTCGTTGAACTTCATCGGAACTATCAAAGTCATCATCTGAGCTATCAGAATTGCTATCATAGCTATCCACGACGTTGGTTTGGACCGCCCCCATACCCTTGCCTACCGCTAGATCATTCCTGTGTCATAGAGTAGATAGACTAAGAGGACAAATAAGGTTAGTAGTATGCATGCTCTTTTTTTTTGGAAATGTGATAAATTGTTCTTGAAGATTTAGGATAATGAAACATGAGGAGACCCGGGCCTCAGATTTCTTCTTTCATTTGACGGCTGGCTATCATCAACGGGCCGGTTTAGTATGTCTCCTCATGCCCTCAAAATGTTTTCAACTTTATTTATTAATAGACGGATTTACAGAGTGATTTCAAAAAATGGTTCCCCGGGTGGAACTGATGTTGAAAACAAAACAAGCCAGGCTCTTTAAAAAAGTATAGGCTCCCACGTAGGGGAGTATGTGAAGGAAATAAAAAGGATTATACTCGAGCGGGTTTGCGCCCATTTCCCCCGGCGGTCCTTCATTGATAGCGCCCACGAAGAAGTCTTCATACCAGTTGCTAGCCACGTCTCCCGTGCTTGCGGCTTTGCGCAGATTCAGATCATCCATGCCTTCCCATCCATCAGAACGATGTGGTGATGATGATAATAGAAACTTTGGGGGATTGAATAATTGACATAGTAGTCAAATTTACCACTTGGCTGACCCAAAGTGTCCATGATCATCTCTCCTCTACGTGCTTCCTTAGCATGCTCAGGGAACATGGTATGAGTGCTGGGTACCACGAGGAGGTGATCTTTGCCAAAACACAGCCACGGAGAGCGGAACGTGAATACCCCAGCATCTAAAAGATCCCGAACGTTGTCTTTCAGGATGGTACAGCCATCTAACGAGTGTCCTAATTCCCCTGAATGATAATCACATTGCTTGGATGGATCATAATCAAGGAAGTACTCGGGAGTAGGATGACTCAGTTCCCTGGTGATTAGCCCTTGCTCTAGGAGGATGGGAAAAATGATGGCCATCGATTTAGGAAGAGGCGAATACCGCCTCATGCTTTTGAGGACCGAGATAGCCGGACCCCTTGCCGATCGCATCGGTAGGGTCTTCTCTCGAATCCTCACTATGACGAGAGCGGAATGTGCTGGTAGCTTGAGTGAAGTTTTCCGTCAAGTGGTGTACTGTCTCGCGTAGTTCATCAACTTGGCGTTGAAGCTGGATGAATGAGAAGTTATCGCCTGTTCCTTCTAACTGCTCCTTCTCAATAGCACATATAGAAATGTCTCCAAATATGGTGGTCATGTCATCCGGCTCCTCTTTCTTTGAGGGCCAAGTTGTGCCCTCCTGGATTACGGGCAAGTTTGAGCTCTCGAGGTTGAACCAATTTGGAGTATTCCCTCCTCTTCACGCATCATCCGGGCTGGGCTCGGGAAAGTTTCCTCGAGACGGGGGTATAAAAGGCCGACTTTTTTCTTTGCTTTTCTATCCGGGAGGTATCCTAAACCGACAGTGTAGGGTCTCCTCAAGGCTTCAATAGGTTGACGGATGCCCTGGCCTTCCTTACCAAGCCCTTGTCCTGGAATGAAACCGTGTCCAACCATGATTTTTCCTACCATGATCGCAACACTTGATACTTCGGGGACGAGGGGCAAGGTCCCTCGAGTTTCGTGTACAGTAGACACGAGCTTGAATGATTGATAGCTGGCTTCATTCTTGTCACCCGGCTCAACATAAGGAATGGCTGTCTCATGGTAGATACGGTGGTCTTCTTCTCCTCGGACCGTTATTAGTTTTCCTCCAACCACGAACTTCACACTTTGGTGGAGGCTTGAAGGTACCGCTCCCGCGACGTGGATCCACGGGCGCCCTAAGAGGAAATTGAACGCAGTGGAAATATCCATCACGGAACAAAATTTTAAATACGGTTGGGCCAATTTGAACGTCGAGCTCGATCTCTCCCACCGTTTCCTTCTTTGTTCCATCGAATGCTCGAACAGAAGTCTTGGGTACCTGGATCCGTGATCTATCTATTTGAAGGTGACAGAGTGTCGCTAGTGGACATATGTTAAGAGCAGATCCGTTCTCAATCAGCACTCGGGCGACGTGAGATGCATTGCATTTGACTGATATGTAGAGGCCTTTGGTGTGTCCTCTACCCTCCTCAGGGATTTCTTCATCGAGAATGCCATTTGATCTTTCGAAGAATGGTGCCGACAAATTCCTCGAGTTTGTCATGCTCAATCGTTTGTGGACATGTACCTCACTTAATACCTTCATGAGGGATTTTTGATGTTTGATGATGTTTGAAGCAACTCCAGAGAGATTTGTGCTGGTGATTTTCGTAATGTTCCACCACATTGTATTCGCTGGCCTTAACTACGGCCAAAACTCCCCGGCTTCTTCGTCGGTGACGGGCTTAGCAGGATCGCGCATTCGCTTGAGCATAGGTTCGCCGGATCTCGTGACTAAACCCACATCAAGGTCATAGGACCATGGTACCGCATTATTACATTCATATTTGTAAGGCTGGGGGATTTCAATGACTATAGCTGCTTCCTCTATCGATGCTTTAACTATGGCTCCTCTTCCTTCAGATACATCCTCAGGTGGGGTGGAGTTCTTCTTCTCTTTTTTGGCATTCAGCGCGGCACATTCCTCATCCCAGTTGATGAGGACTTGTGATATAGTGGAAACTATGCTAGTGCGATCAACTTGCACGATTATTCCAGCCTCTATCATCCTTGATACCTTTTCTTCCATTGTCGCCAAAGGTGGTATTTGGTCATCTGAATAATACCCGGCTTCTACTAGCCCTCGGTAGATGTCAACAGTATGTGCATTGACATTTTTTATTTGACTGGCTTCAGAACCAAATATCGCATTTAGTTTGTCAGCATGATCAGGGAGCGGATTGCTTTGGACATTTGGTTTCGTCGTCTGGAATGAGAAGGCTTTAGTATCCAGCAGGTTCTGGATCCGATGTTTAAGGATGAAGCAATCATCGCTGAATGGCCTACTTCTCCCATGTGATAATCGCATTTTTTGGACGGGTCATAGCTGGAGAAGCTTTCAGCATTGGGTCGTTTTGGCTCAATTGAGAGGAGATTCTTGCTCCGGAGGATTGCCAAAACCTGGGAAGGAGATCCAGGCAGCGGAGTGAATTGTCTTCGATTGTTGTAGCGTTGAGGCTGACGGCTATTGGTCTGTTGTTGGCCTGCGCTTGTCTAAACGGTGGGGAGGTGACCGGCACTCGCAGTGTAGGTGGCATTGACATCGATCAGGGGCTCTTTATCCTTTTTCATGCCGAACCTTCTGCTGACAGGTACAAGCTCGGTGAACCAACCATCCCTTAATCCTATCTCTATCTGCTCTCCCACTGGAATGAGTTGATTGAATGATTCAGCGATCGTAGTCACCATCCGGTTGCGGTATTCATAGGGGAGGGTTTTGATGAACATTTTTCTCAATTCAAAGTCAGTTGGCTCGGGGCTAATCTGGGCGGCGAGATTCCTCCACCTAATAGCATATTCTTTGAAAGATTATTGTTTTTTCTTTTCCGTGCGATCGAGGTCATCACGAGAAGGGGTAATATCCATTATGAACTTGTACTGCTTGAGGAATGCTTCACTTGCTTCACTCCATGTTTCGATGAGGTTTATGTTTTTCTTGATGTACCACCTCAAGGCGAGACCTACCAAGCTTGATTGGAACAACTGGATCATTAAAGGCACATTACTAACGTACTGGGTCATTCGAACCAAGTACATTTGCAAGTGAGCCCTTGGGCAGGTCGTGCCATCGTACTTCTCAAATTCAGGCATCTTAAACTTTTCGGGCATTTTGACTTTGGAGTAGATAGAGAGGTCTGTCGGAGTAGGATCTTGCGGGCCTTGCGGTTGCTTTAGCCTTTCTTCTAGCTTCTCCAGACGCTTATCATGCTCAGTTTTAGATGAAATGGTAGGTTTTACTTTCTCAACTATGATTTGGTGCGCGTCATCCTCCAATTCGGGCATGCTATCATCGGTTTCTTTTCCCTGCTCTCCTCGGGTGGATGATTGCGGTAATACTACTTCAATTGAGGCCGGGGTAGGGGCCAATTTGCCCTGGATGGAATCTATTTGCTTTGAGAGTTGTTGAAACACATTGAAGACTGCTTCATTTCTTTTCCATAATCTCGACACGGCTTGGTACATTTTCTTCAGCCATCCAAGCTTTTGGATTTGGTGAATATGGCTATGTTGTGATTACCTGTCAACACAGGAAATGGAGAAAACGTAAATAAAGGAAACACATGGAACACTGGCTCATGGCAAGGGCCGAGTCATTCTTATTTATTAACAAGAGATTTATACAATGCCAAAAGGATTTTTGACACAAGTCAGGACGGCCCTAGACATTCACATTAAAATATTCACATAAAAAAGCCACGACACCCATTTTTATATGTGATGGGAAGTCTCGATCTTGCGACGCCGTTTGCTCTTTTGAGATAACTTTGATATGCGCCTCTTGCTGGTCTTCAAACTTTCTTCAAGAGACTTGATCCTTTCTTGCTTGGTAAGTTGGCTACTTACATCAGGGATTACCGGCCGCAACTCCTCAGGAATCCCATGGTTGAGGATGTAAAAGGTGGATGCATGATGGGCTTTTTCCTATCCCTTCAATCTTCTGGGTACAATAATCCTCTCTGGGTGACATCTATCCCATGCATTCTGAATTATGTTGATTTCCTCTAAGTAGTCATAACCGGTGGGGTTGAAAGAAACTCGAAATAGTCCTGTCTTGAGTGGTGGTGGGACTTCTTGAAGGATTCTCATCTTGGCGAGCCACCTATATGGATAGTATGAGGTAGCTCCGGAGAGACCCAGCAGTGGGATGGGATCATAATAATCAAGCGCAAAACGTGCCTCGCCCGCAAGGAACCACTTAGTTCGCCATATGAATGTCTCGGGAGCGAGTTTTTTAATAAGTCAATCCATCGAGAATATTCTTCATCTAGAGAATATTTCTCCAAGCTTTGGAACTTTTGGAGTGGGTGCTTGGACTTATTAATTTCAAATATTTGCATGAGGTGCCCAAATCCTTTGATATAGGAAAAGAACCACATCTGTAAAATTTCTGGGGCAGCTCTCATGATCTTTTCTTTTTTATCTTTGAAACGGTTAAGGGATAAAAATGTTTCGGCCAAAACCATGTTTACATATCCTGCTCCGAAAATGATTTGATTTATTACCTCCGCGATTGAAGGATTTATGGCATTCTTTCTATAGGGGAAGACAATAAATCCAAAGAACGCCAAAAGGAAGATCTTGGTTTTTTGGGACATCGACTGTTTTTCAAAGCATTCGGTTAAGGATGATAGTGGGAAAGCATTGTTGTTGTTTCTAACAATTTCTCTTACTGAATGATCTTTTAAAAACGTGATAGACTCGACTATGGGGTCGATGCCGATTAGTGGCTTAGCAAGTTCCGCTCCTGTGGGCATTCCTATGGTGAGACCGTATTCCTCCAAAGTGGGGGTCAGTTCAAATTTGCTAAACACGAAGGTGGATGTTTCCGGACACCAAAAATGTGGCAGGGCTTGCATGACCCCAGAGTGAATATTGATTTGGAGTAATGGGAGGAGATGACCAATCCTCATGTTGACACGCTCTTGGCCAAGCTGATCTAATTGATTCCACCACCTGAGGAGTTCTTTCTTTGGAGCATGAATGAACTTGATATCGATTCTTCCCATCGCATTTAAAAAAGGGGCTAAACAACTTGACCCTATGCTGCCATGAGCCAGAAGAGACTAAGTAAAAGTAAATAAATTACTTTGCTTTTAAATAAGATGGCAAGCACAGAGACATACAGATGGAATGTACGGCTCGATTTCTAACTCAGAAGGCTTAGTGAGGTTAAAAGGATATCCGCCCGTCGCAGTCTCGCGTTAGCAGCATACCCTCCTAACCTCGGCTAAGAAATTCAGGGAAAAGAAAGGCAACCTCTACATCGCAGTCTCGCGTTCGAGGTCGTATCTTTCTTAACACCATCCTAGAAATCCTATGGCGGCCTGTGTCGGCGGCCGGGTTGTGTGTGTGTGTGTCATGTGTAGTGTTTAAAACAAGAAAGCATGCACAATGTTTATAATCACAAAAACATTTTATTTTAACAGAATAAAAAAATTTTAAGCTATTACCTTGCATTAAAAAAAAAAAAAAAAAAAACCAAGTCAGCAAAGCATTTAAACAAAGATAAAATGACCTAAGTCCTCAATTGTCCCCAGCGGAGTCGTCAAGCTATCGCGACCTCTTTTTTTTCGACGCCCGCAATTGGGTCGAGCGCCTAAGGAGGCTAATGGCTCGGCTGAAATTATTAAGCCCGGACTCTCCCAAGTCCACCAATTCACGACTTAATGGTTCAAGTTTTTAACCCGTAAATCAATTTTTAAAATGGAGTCGCCACTAATCGATTTGGGGTGGGTTGATTAGAAATCCAAGTGAAGTATCGGGAGAAACACTCACTTGCAAAGCGAGAAATTAGGATCGGGGACTTGATTACACTAGTTAATCACTAATGCCCTTTCGGTACCTAATCTTGTTTAAACCTTGAGGTTTTTTGGATATTCGAGGGATTTTCCATGCATTTTCAGGAGGAAAACATTTTTGAGTCTTTTCTAATTTTTGGACATAAAAGGGATTTTTTTGGATTTTTTGGTATTTTTCCAAAAAAATACAAGTCTTTTGGCTTTTTCTGAATTTTTTGGCCTTTTCATGAATTTTTGGCTTTTTTGGAAAATATGAAATTTTTTGATTTTTTTGATTTTTCGGAAAATAAAGTATTTTTTAATATTTTTCAAAATATTTTCGGAAAATAAATTATTTTTGATTTTTCTCGATTTTTTTAGAAAATAAAACATTTTTCAACATTTTTAAATATTTTTTGATTTTTTGGAAATTAAAACATTTTTGATTTTTTAAATAAATTATTTATTTATTATTTATTAGAATATTATTTTATATTAAAATAATAAAACAAAACCAACTCGGGTCGGATCCGCAGTTGGGTTCGACTCGGGCCAGCCCGAGCGCAGACGGGGAAAAGTGGCTACGCGGGCCCGACTTTTTTTTTTTTTTTTTTTTAAAAAACAAAACGACGCCGTGGCCGGGCGTTTAGGGACGCCCGGCCCGGCCCGGCGACCCGGATCCACCACTCACTCCATGACCCGGTTCGCTGACCCGCTCCCCCCAGCGAAACCCTACCCGTATCCGACCCGGATTTTGACCCGACTCGCGGCCGCCCCCTTGAAACCCTACCCGGCTCGCAGCCCGAGTCCGATCCGACGACCCGAGGCCGCGACCCGAAAAATCTAGAACCCTAGGGTTCTCGATTCGCGGCGCCGGAGAGGGGAAGGTTGAGGTGCTGCGGCGGCGGCGGCGGCGACGATGGCGGCGACAAAGGCGGCGACAACGCTTGGACTACGGGAAGAGGCGATGGCGACAGAGGCAACGGTGACAACGACGACCCCTTTTTACTGCGGTGGCCTATGGCGGTAATGACAAGACAGCGACGGCAATGATGCCGGATCGGCTGAAGGCGGCAACGGCGAAGGCGAGCAACGGCAACAAAGGCAGAGACGGACTGACGTCGACAACCGCGGCGAACGACGACGGCAACGTTGGCTCCTGGACGGTCAGATCTGGCCGAACCCGCGCCGGATTATCCTCCCTCTCCCTCGGGCTCGCTCGGCGAACTCCCCAAAGTCTCTCGGGGACCCCTCCGAGCTCACCACACCACGGCCGACCCTACGCTCGAACTCCCCGAAGTCTCTCAGGGGACCTCGAGCTTCGACCGACCTCTCTCCCTCTCGGACCTCTCTATGCGTGTCTCTGTTTTCGGTCTCCGGCCGACCTTGGATCTCGGCGTGCTTGTCCTCGGCCCCCCTTCTGAAGTCTCTCAGTGGGAGGTTTCGAGGATCTGCAGCTTTCGATCCTTTCCCGGCCCCCCTTCGTCGATGGTGGCCCCCCTCTATTTATAGGAGCGGGAGCGGCCGGTCGGCGAGGCTTCGACCCGCCGGTCGGACGCCGTCCCATCCGCCATCATCACCTCCTCCGATCACGTCCCGTCAACGCCAACTGCTCCTCTGCTCCGCACGCGACCGACGTCCGCTCAAGCTTCTCCGGCGTCGCACCTACCCGCGCTTGCTCCTCAGTGGCGTGAGGAAGAAGACGACGCAGAGGGGGCCGGGCTTGAGGCGACGATGGGCCGAGGGCCCACGTGGAGGCTGCTTCTCTTCTTTTCTGCTTCTTTCTTTTTTTTTCTTTTTTTTTTTGTTATTTATTATCCGAAAAAGATAAAAAATAAAGTAAAACCTAATTAATTAGTAGTAAATTTTAGGCGTCAACACCCCGCTACGCATCCGTCGTTAGTCCCTGGTGTGAAGGCTTCGTCGATGTTGATTTTCACCCATCCTGGGTCCGGCGGTCACCACCTTGCAGGTTTTGCGTTATTTCTCTCGGTATTTTGCTGCTGTGATGGAGTTTGATCAGTATTTTGCTGCTAAGATGGAGTTTGATCTATTGATTTTTGCTGTGATGTGAGCAAATCAACCACTACACCCTGAGGATTTGGCTTCCTTGCTTGGAAAACTGCTGCAATCCTCTTTTCCAGATGAGCCAGAGGGCTTCGGCAACTATTTCGGGTTGGGGAGCTTGAGACAGGTGGCTTTTATATTCCATAAACCAGCAATCTATGCTTCTTAATTCTATACTTTGTATTTGAATCTAGAGGAGGGGATTTGACCATATTTCATGGGTCTAGGGGCAAAGTAAGAACAAATGTTCTGCTAATTCGGGAGACGCTTTGCATAGGGGACACCATGGCTCGGGTAAGACTCTTCTTTTGGCTAGATTCGCTTTAGTAGGAAGGGCATTTTGACATAAATTCCACATAAACACTTTAACTTTGGGGAGGGTGCGTAGACTCCATATTTTGCTCCACAGTTCTTTGGGTTTTTGATATGAAGATGAGGGTGATGTGTGGGCCGAGTGGTCTTCTAAACTTTTGAGTTGATTATACCCACTTCTTACTGAATAATTGCCTAATTTAGTCGCCATCCAAATGCATTTATCTGCCCTTCTGTCTGATGGTAAGGGGATGGCCAAAATTTCACTTACAATTTTGTCTTCGAACAAGTTTTGAAGGCTTTCTTCCTTCCATGTTGAACTGTTCGTGTCTATGAGCTCGGCTACCATCAAGGGGTCGTCTCGATTAGCTGGGCTAGGGATTGTGCCTTGCACCATTACCTACTGCCCATAGTGCTGAGCCTGAAATAGCATCTCTACCACTTAGTAGACTTTTCCATTCCTATGATGATCGATATCCTGTCTTGGCATGATAGAAACATGTAGAAGGGAAATAGAGTCCCTTGAATAGTTTACTCTATAAAAATGTAGGGTTTTCTATCGATCGCCAAGCCTGTCTTCCTAGCATTGCTTTATTGAATGTGATTAGATCTCTAAAACCCATTCCTCCCTGATCCTTCCTCATCTTCAGCACATTCCAACTTTTCCAATAAATTCCAGCCTTGGATTCAGGGTTCTTCCACCAAAAGGACTTACTATAAGAACACTATCGCGACCCTCCCAAACTAGGATTTGGAGAAGCGACTTTAGCGAATTATTGAGCATGAACTAGCATCTCCTCCACTCAAGGTTTGCGATCTCATTCAGCATAAGTTTCTCCATACCCTTACCGTGTGCGATGTTAAAAAATTCAAATTCAATTGATCTAAAGACAGGATTCTATTCTATAAGGGACCCGTGAAAATACGCTCTACTTCTTATGAACTAGAACTCCTAAATTTAGAGACTTGCTTATACAAATTAATTAATTAGTGCTCTTTCAATACCTAAACTAAATTTGTTTATCTAAAAAGTGGTTCATGCGATTCCGTCGAAATGTAAAATCCTAAGGTTCTTTTTACCAAGTGTTCATGCATGGATATTCAATTTAAGTCACTCCTAAAGTGTATCCTAATTGTTGAACAAAACTGAAAATTCAAAACATGAATGCCATATGAGGAATTCAAAACAACACATCAGAGATATAATGAAAGATAAAAGTGGATTTTAAAAAGTAAACTCTATAACATGACTTGTTATAAGCTTGGGACTTGATCCCATGAGCTAAAATGAAAACCACACGTCAATCTAATGCGATAATACAACAGTGTGAGTTGGGTTAAAGGGTGTTCTTGCGGGCTGCACAAATCGGACCAAGACCGAATTGAGCCTTTGTTCTTTTTACTCTTTATTCATTTATTTATCTCTACATAAATGTACGCCCTAGTCTTGTCAACTAAAATTTAGCATCAACAACGAGCACATCCAATCCATATATTATATGTCACGAGAAAAGAACTAGCGATGATTGTTTGATTATGAACACATCCAGTACATGACATTTCTGTCATGGCAATTTCCTAACTATTCCGAGCACTGTGACTTCGGCTTCAATGACACATGAATCATCCATCAAGCATTTCCCAACCGTTGTCAGCGGCATGAAAGTAGGCCAACCCCAGTTCGTGGCGGAGCTACTCAACCATACAATAGCACAAGCTGCAAAATGGCAAGGACAAGAGCAAGAGTGCAGAAAATTACAGTCTGGAAACATTAAGAGATTTCAGCGGTTTCTAATTATACGGACTACATGAACAAACAAAATTCTCAACTCATTACGGGTGCAATTTATTTAGTGGTGTGCTGTCGCGAGAGCAAAGCTCATCGTGCGGTTGACATTGTGAATCACTCTGGACTTTCTGTTTTCGCTACTAATTACAATGGCCTTGAAATGGACCGCTCATCCCACTCCTGAGAACAAACACTTACCGTGCTGACGTATGATGTTGTTTTGGTCTTTTAATCGTAAGATGAATCTGACGTTCATTTTCTGCCCAGAAGCCAGATTGTTCGCATCAACTAGAACGAGAAACATCGAAAGGCTTTGGCCTCTGTTAGCCAAATTACCCCTCGGGAACAGCCACACCTTCCTGGGGAAGAAAATGAAAAAGTAGTAGCAATAGAAAGGAAAAAAGTAAATATGCGCAAGAGCAAGAGTTGTCATTGAAAGGAAGTTTGTAATTTGAAGTTACCATTTATGGTCTCCAGCAGTGAACACATCAGAGAAAGATTCATCGCCCAGGCTCGACAGCCTCGATATCCTCCATTCGTGAGTGTATGATGCGCTCTCTTTCAGCATCAAACATTCGCCAACTCCTGAGCTCTTGATGACGAAAACCTCCACTCCGAAGACACAGGTGTCATCCACGAGGTACCCATTCGATGGGTTGGTGAAAGTTTTCAGAGGCATGTATCTCGGAACTCCCCATTCGGTTTTCAACGCGTGATACCTTGCGACTCTCCCTTCATTTCACAAGCCAAGTAGTGTTCAGAAGGTGACAATATCTTTGCTTTTCGGGCTGCTGTTACAGATCTTTTACCTTGTACAGTGAAGTATCTATCGCAGGTTTGATCATACACGGAGAGCCTGACGACCGCGTGGATCTCCCAACCAAGTTGAAAAGGACGGATCTCCGAACCAAGTTGAAAAGGACTCCTCCCAGATACCGCCAAATATACCGACACGTGATCTTCTCCGTTTCGGCTCTTGTCTCCATTGGGATAGAGGATTAGTTTCCTGCAGAATCAAGAGCTCCCCGATCATGGAATGTACACGAAAAGTCTCCCGTCGTCAATTGGCCATAATTATTCTTAGGATCTTTGAAGTATTTCAAATTCAGATTACTGAAGCGACATATAACCTCACAACGATGTCTTTATCTTAGAAAAAAAAGTTACCTTATTTTGGATGATATACGAAACTACAAAGGGTCCAAACACCAGACTCTTAGCAGTAACAGAAATTAATGCCTGTAAAGTATATAAACCATCCTCTGGAAGAAAGGCCCAAACTTGGGGCATAGCCATAGGATTCTATAGTATGTTCATTCTCTTCAAAAGTTAGTTGACCGATGTTTTTCGGCCACCTGACGTTAAACCAGCGTATATAGTTCTTTTATGCCTTCGAATGTGAGAGCGTGAGGTGGAGAACGGAAAGAACAGAAACGAACCATTTATATCCTCCTGCTACGAACTCGCCAGATTCATACTTCTCCATGTTTTTCTTCGTGAACAAAGAGAAAGACTTAATCTTGAGCACAAAATGTGCTGGCACAACATCTCTAAGCTCTGTCGACAATACTGCATTGAAAAAAAAAAAAAAAAACAGAAGAAACCGATCAACCGACAAGTTCTTACTTTAATCCCTAGTGCAAATTATACCCGAGACTCCAAGTTATTCATGTAACAATTGGAAAATCCTAGTACATCGACAATCTTTTTACCACCAGCAAGAGAGAGACTCATGCAGCACATGAACTATATTGTTTTACTTGGGAGAAAATTCCACTTGTTTATTATCATTTGTTGTTTCTGGGAGAAACTCAAGGAGGGAAACGGTACCATCATGTTCGTCGCCCACTTTAGCAGCATTTGAATCCGTTGCTTCTTTCTTTCTCTTTGACATCGTGTGATTCTTCTTGTTGCTACAGCACAGATGATGCTTGATGGCTCCGAAGGTCTTTGGTGGAGTGAGAGATATGGAAGAAAAAAGACTGCTTTTTTAGGGTTCCCAAGATTCAGTCGCTTCGTTCCGAGAAAATCATCAAGAAAGTTGACCGCTCAAAATCTCCCAAATTTGCCACCTTCCCATTGGATCGTAATCCTGACTTTTTGAAAAGTTACGGATTCTTTCCTCGATTTTAGGCATGATTGCACAATCTTTCTTAAATTTTGAAACCGCCTCGTCAACTCCAACTTTAATTGCATTCGCTGATTTTTTATTTTATTTTATTTACATAATTATTAAGAGTGCAAATAACAAAATTTCTGTAACCGAAATTAATTTCTCGCCAAAAATTTTGAAGACTTCTGATTTCTTTTTCAAATCTATTTCTAGAATATAAATCTGTTCCAAAAATTGAAAAAATCAAATTGCGTTACCAAACGGATTTATATTTCAAAACAGTTTTTGGGAACAGAGAAACAGAGAAATATGGAAGTAAAAATAATTATCTCGTTTTTCTTATCAAAATAATTTTGCTGCATTGTTTTACCTCCATTGACAGCGTGTCCGCCCCCCTCCCCACCCTCTTAAATTATATTAATGATGTTATAGAAGTGTTCCCAAAAGTGCCATAACCCAAAATTGTCAAAGTTAAGAAAGATAATATTTACTTTTTAACAGTCTATCGTGAAACATTGTTAAAGTTCAAACTTTACAAGGAATTTTGAGCGATTATCCCAAAAAAATATTTAAATTGGTACTTTTAGTTAAAGAGATGACATTTTGAATGAAGCCTTTTCAAGTTTTGCAATTTTACTGATTCAAAATTGGGGATCAGACGTATTCATAATTTTTTCCTTAGCGGGGCCACATATGATGGATGATTACAAAGAAATCTTGAAAATTTGTTTTAGGAATAAAACGTCAAAAGTCCAATGAAAAGCAATATTTTGTTTATCTATGGCATGTATAATTTAGAATATTTTATTTCTTTTTTCGATAAGGCAGTTTGCCCATAATATGACTTATTTATAGTTTATTAAATATTTAACAAGGCAAAATCCAATTTGAAGGACAAATAGTATAGTGTCATTTTTAAGGAATTCAAATCACATATTTTAGTATAAGTCGAGTGCAGACAAGAGGCCCCACGACCCAACATTTATTCTTCGTGTGAAGTCATTGGAATTGTCTTATAAGTCTCCATTTATTTGATGATCGAACCACCCCACTTGTTGTAACCTTTGGCTTGATCATCAATTCAATCCATTACCTTCTTCTTCTTCTTCTTCTTCTTCTTCTTTTTGGTTTTTTGAAATTCGTTGCAATGTTATCCTTCTATTAATTGTGGCACCACGTCTTTTGATTTTTATTGATATGGACCGCGATTCTTTTGGAACATCTTGGTCTCGTATGAAACAAATCTATAAGCAAACGCCAAAGATATCATTCCTACAGAAACTTAACAGATTTAAGAAATTTAAGTTATGATATCTAATCTCTAGCAAAAAATTTAAGTTATGATATCTAATCTCTAGCAAAAAAATATTTTAGACTAGCAGGATTGTTCTACCAAACTTGAGAAATTTGCTATCTTCCATTCACGTGTCCGTGAGAATGTACCCTTAATTAGTGTTAGACATTCACCTATGCCGAAGTTCTTGATGATGAAAACCTCCACTCCAAAAATGTAAGCGTCGACAACAAGGTACCCGTTCGACTGATCCTTAAAACTTTTCTGGGGGCACAAATCTTGAAATACCACTTGGACTCATCGTGTGAAACCTCCTAGTGCCCTCTTTTTAGCATAAGTGTAAATTTTCTAAAAGTTCCAACCAAAGTTGCATTGAGCATTTTCTTCAAAATTGATATCTGGAGATGGTTACCTTGTTTTGCCAAGTACATGTCGCAGATTCGATCAAACACAAAGAACCTAACAATTGCATTCACATCCGAGCCAACCTTGAAAGGAATGGTCACAGCCGGATACAGAGACGCACAACCTTCTTCATTTCTGCTCGTCTCCACTGAGATAGAGAATAAAAAACGAGAGAAGTTAATTTTTTTTTTTGGTCTCTAGAACGGAGCTACCATCCTCAAAATACCCATTCTTAGCTTGTCAATTGTCATCAAATGAACATCATAGAATCTGACAACTGTTAGTAATTTGAATAATCAAAATGTAACTCCAAAACTTAATGTCAACAACCATGGATAGTCTTCTTCGGCCCTCCAAGAAAAGATATCTTAGAGCTTAATATTTTCTCAGCCCAGCGAAAGGATATATGTCAGATAATGGAATGACCCAAGCAGAACTGAGAGAAATAGTATGGCCAAGCCCAGCGTGATGCCACTTTACTCCCAGACTTCTTCCGCAGGCACAAGAAGAGGAGGGGCCTCTCTTTCGCCCGCATCCATGGCAAAATTGAGTTTTACATCTGCATAAAAGCCGAAACGAGGGTCCCTTTTAAGTCGTTTTGTTGTACTGGGATCGAATTTAAATCAGCTGAGTAGCCAGATTTTACGTGGCCCTTTACATATTCATACATGCCAAATCACATGTGTGTGTATATATATATAAATATATGGATCAAAGAATTCGCGGTTGATCAAAACTCCACAGATTATCTTCAATCGGACCGAAACCTAAAAGAGCACGTTTGGACTGGAGGGAATAAGAAGCCTAGTCATTTATTCAAGTCGAAGCAAGAGATGCGACGGGGGAGAAACATTGGCAGAATTAACTAGTTAAGGAATCACCAAACCTAAGTTAATCAGAGAAGTTTACTCGAACACAATGTCCTTGCAACCTCCACCAAACTCCACGTAAATGTGGCATTGACTACACCGCTTCCACCGCTGCCTCTCCGCAAGACGTTCCAGAAGATGAATATCCTCGTCCCGAAACCAACCACTCCCGTTGCAACTGGGACACTTGAAACCACTCCCACCCCCAAACCCATCCCTCCGCACTCGTTTATAATCATCTTTCTGCAAATCAAGTTCGGGCAGTAATACCTCGCAAACCTTAGAACAGCCGATTCTCACTGGTGGTTGGACCGTCGGGCAAACCCTACACTCGAAACAAGCTGTTTGCAGGTAATGGGATCCAGCACCGTCCTGCAATCCGACTTGGGACATCGCACGTTCGCCGCTCCGTCCTTGATCTTTGCGGCAATGTGTGAGGACATGCAGCGACTGCAGAAGGAGTGATCGCACCGCTCCGTGGTCTTGAAGATTGAGATCGACCGTGTTGGGGAGAACCCGGGTATAACAATTCACCACGGCCAAACTCAATCCAGGATCAATTTCTCCCCCGAAGCTAAATCAACTAAAATTTTTTAACCCCCGGCAACAACCAGCAATATATAGCCTCACAAAATGCAAATATAACGCCGAAATGATAAGTAGACAAAGCAAATAACGACACCAAGGATTTAATGTGGAAAACCCGATGCGGGAAAAACCACGGACCGCCCAAAAACATCCACTAATCACCAAGAATAGCAGGATACACAAAGTACTCTTCTCTAGTCACACACTAGAGTCTCAACATCAACATTACAATCATCTTCTTCTCACCACATAGGTAGACAAATAAGTTTGGAGCAAGAAAACCTTAACCGCAACTGGAGAATTTGGAGACGGTTCTCGACGAACAAAAACCATCAACTCGTAGCTCTCAGTCTCACGAACAACATACTGAAATTTGAGCCGATTCCGACAATATTTGGCCTTCGAATCAAAGCCGCAAAGTTGCAGCGCTCTTCCTCTCTTCTCTTTCTCCTTTGTGCAGTTTTTTTTTTCTCTCTCTCTCGTCACTTTTCCGGGTGCACACACCACGTACGATAACTCCCCTTCTTTTTATTCTTTTTCTTTTCTTTTGTTCTTTTTTTTTTTTTTTAATGCTGGCTGGGCCCCACATGAAGGTGGACCCAGCCAACAAATCTCCCCCTCCACCTCATGTGGGAAGATTTGTCATGCCCGCTTTTCTTCTACAAGCATCAAGCTTCATCACGGGCAAGGCTTTGGTCATCATGTCGGACTTATTGTTGTCGGTATGAACTTTCTCAAGTAGGAAGAGCTTCTCTTCTAGCTTTTCTCGGATCCAATGATACTTCACATCAACATGCTTCGATCTTGAATGAAACACCGGATTCTTGCTAAGATGGATGGCACTCATGCTATCGCAATATAGAACAAACTTCTCTTGCTTCAAGCCCAACTCTTGTAGGAATTTTTGCATCCACAAAAGTTCTTTACCTCCTTCGGTAATAGCAATATACTCCGCTTTAGTTGTAGACAAGCGGTACATTTGCAATCTCGATTGCCATGAAACAACTCCCCCTGCAAAGATTATTATAAAACCCGATGTGGATTTTCGGGAATCAACATCACCGGCATAGTCTGCATCCGAGTAGCCACTCAACTCAGGCTTTGCATTTCCATAACACAAGCAAAGTGTAGAAGTGCCTCTAAGATATCTCATAATCCATTTAACAGCAATCCAATGCTCCTTACCTGGATTAGAGAGAAATCTACTCACAACACCAACTGCATGAGCAATATCCGGTCTTGTACAAACCATGGCGTACATCAAACTACCCACGGCCAATGCATAAGGAATTTTCATCATCTCAACCTTCTCTTTCTCACTTGAAGGACACTCATTACTACTCAACTTGAAATGGCCTGCAAGTGGAGTACTCACCGGTTTACATGTGCTCATGTTGAATCTTTCAAGCACCTTCTCAATATACTTCTCTTGAGATAACCACGGTTTCTTATTCTTCCTATCACGAGTAATTCTCATGCCTAAGATTTGCTTAGCCAGGCCTAGGTCTTTCATTGCAAAAGCTTTACTCAACTCATTTTTCAAACTCTTGATTTTCTTGGCATCATGCCCAACAATCAACATATCATCCACATAAAGTAGGAGAATAAGAAAATCATTATTTGAGAATCTTTTCATAAAAACACAAGAATCGGAATTTGTCTTACCGTATCCTTGTTCTTCCATGAATGACTCAAACTTCATATACCATTGCCTAGGCGCTTGCTTGAGACCATATAAGCTTTTCCTCAATCTACATACAAGGTGCTCCTTGCCTTCAACTTCAAAACCTTCTGGTTGCTCCATATATATCTCATCTTCTAGGTCTCCATGAAGAAAAGCCGTCTTTACATCAAGTTGTTCAATTTCTAAATTTAAACTGGCGGCCAACCCAAGAACAACTCGAATAGAAGACATCTTTACAACCGGTGAAAAAAATCTCTTTAAAGTCTATGCCCTTCTTTTGACGAAAGCCCTTCACAACAAGTCTAGCCTTGTATCGTGGTTGTAAACTATTTTCTTCCGTCTTCAACTTATACACCCACTTATTTGTGAGTGTTCTCTTACCCTGAGGCAACCTCACCAATTCAAATGTGTGGTTCTCATGCAAGGATTTAAGCTCCTCTTGCATGGCTTCATGCCACTCATTCTTTCTTTCACATGATATAGCCTCTTCATAAGTTTCTGGCTCCCCTGCATCAGTGAGTAACACATACTCATGTGGCAAATATTTTTGAGAAGGCCTACGCTCTCTTTCAGATCTTCTAACTTGAGGTAGGATAAATTGCTCTTCCTCAGCTATTTCACTTGTGTCAGCTGAAGAATCAACATTATGTGAGGACTCACCATCTTCATGACTTCCTTGCACTTCTCCCCCATAATTTCTATCAACATTAGAAGGATTTGGGCTGAAACTAACTGAACGTTGAGATGTATTCTTTGGTCTCTCCACCTTGTCAATGTCTTCAATAGTTTGATACTCACAAAACACCACATCTCGACTTCTAATGACTTTCTTTGCAACTGGATCCCATAACCTGTAGCCAAACTCTTCATGTCCATAACCTAAGAAAATACATTGTTTAGACTTGTCATCAAGCTTGGATCTTTCATCTCTTGGAACATGCAAAAATGCCCGACAACCGAACACTTTTAGATGGCTGTAGGAAACATCTTTGCCACTCCAAACTCTTTGCGGAACATCCCCTTAAGAGGAACCGATGGAGAAAGATTTATCAAGTCTCTTTGCTGTTCTCATCGCTTCACCCCAAAATGACTTAGCCAACTTCGCATGAGAAAGCATACTCCGAATTCGATCATTAATTGTTCGGTTCATTCTCTCTGCCACTCCATTATGCTGTGGTGTTTTTGGAACAGTCTTCTCAAGCTTGATACCATAATCCCTGCAATAGTGTTCAAATGGGCCTCTATATTCACCATCGTTGTCAGCCCGAACACATTTCAGCTTCTTCCCGGTTTCTCTTTCCACATTGACATGAAATTGCTTGAAAGCCTCAAGTACTTGATCTTTAGATTTCAAAGCAATAGCCCACACTTTTCTAGAACAGTCATCAATAAATGTCACAAAGTATAATGCACCTCCAAGAGTTCTAGCATCCATGCAACAAACATCAGTGTGAACTAAATCAAGTACATTTAATTTCCTGTGTGGAGAGGAACTCTGAAATGAGAATCTATGTTGCTTACCAGTCAGACAATGAGTGCATTCCTTTAGATTTTTCTCTTTCAAAGGTAAAAGGTTCTTTCTAGCAAGAGTTTCAAGTCATTTCTTGCTAAGATGACCCAGCCTCATATGCCATAAATCAACCAAGGAATCCTCCACTGCATTTACCTCTTCTTTAATCAAGTCAGCTTGCATGGTATAGAGAGAGCTGTCTTCTTACCTTTTGCCACTACCATGGAACCTTTAGTCAACTTCCATTTGCCATCAAAGAATGAATTACAATAACCATCATCATCCAAGGCACCCGTAGAGATCAAGTGAAGTCAAATATCCGGAACATGTCTCACATTTTTCAAAAGCAAATTACATCCGACATCGGTTTTCAAATAAACATCTCCCATGCCAATAACCTTGGAAACATCACTATTTCCCATCCTTATGCAACCAAAGTCGCCGCTGCGATAAGAAGCAAAGTAATCACGCCGTGAGGTGACATGAAAAGAAGCTACGGAATCAACAACCCACATAGAGTCTTGGCATGTAAAATTCACATATCCGTCATCACATACAAATACAATATCGCCATCGGATGCAACCGCCGTTGTAGCTTGTTTCTCTTCTTTCTTTTGATCTCCATTTCTATCATGGAATCTATCTCTCTTTGGCAACCAACACTCTTTTGCATAATGGCCTATTTTGCCGCAATTATAACACTTGACACTCCTCCTCGGTCTTGATTTCGACCTTCCTCTTGACTTGCCTCGGGTATCATTTCTTTGAAACCTTCTTGATTGACTTCTCCCCCTGTTTTCTATAACAAGAGCATCCGATGTAGAGGCATAATTCAAGCATTTTCTTCTTGTTTCTTCATTGAACAAGCTTTCTTTAACCATACTCATAGAAAGCACACCAAAAGGAGCCGAGTTATTTAATGCCACAACCAAGGTATCCCAACTATCGGGAAGAGTACCAAGTAATAAGCATGACTGCAATTCATCACCAAGATCAATCTCAAGATTTGTCAATTGATTTACAACATCTTGAAATTCACTCAAGTGTTCCGCCATGTTACTCCCCTCCTTGTATCTCAAATTCACAAGTCGCTTAACTAGAAGAGCTTTATTTTGTGGAGTTTTCTCTCATAAAGATCTTGTAATTTCTTCCACAAAGTGTCTGCCCTCGTTTCTTGAGTAACATGATGAAAAACACTATCATCAATCCATTGTCGGATAAACCCAACTGTTTTCCGATTCATTCTCTCCCATTCTTTGTCTTCCTTATCTCCTTTGGCTTCATCACCCTCAATAGGATCAAATAAGTCTTTGCAATATAACACATCTTCCATCCGAGGCTTCCAAATAGAATAATTCGAGGCATTTAACTTAAACATGGTGCTGCTGGTTTCTTCCATTTAACACTAAAATTCAACCGTGCTCTGATACCACTTGTTGGGGAGAACCCGGGTATAACAATTCACCACGGCCAAACTCAATCCAGGATCAATTTCTCCCCCGAAGCTAAATCAACTAAAATTTTCTTAACCCCCAGCAACAACCAGCAATATATAGCCTCACAAAATGCAAATATAACGCCGGAATGATAAGTAGACAAAGCAAATAACGACACCAAAGATTTAACGTGGAAAACTCGATGCGGGAAAAACCACGGACCGCCCAAAAACATCCACTAATCACCAAGAATAGCAGGATACACAAAGTACTCTTCTCTAGTCACACACTAGAGTCTCAACATCAATATTACAATCATCTTCTTCTCACCACATAGGTAGACAAACAAGTTTGGAGCAAGAAAACCTTAACCGCAACTGGAGAATTTGGAGACGGTTCTCGACGAACAAAAACCATCAACTCGTAGCCCTCGGTCTCACGAACAACATACTGAAATTTGAGCCGATTCCAACAATATTTGGCCTTCGAATCAAAGCCGCAAAGTTGCAGCGCTCTTCCTCTCTTCTCTTTCTCCTTTGTGCAGTTTTTTTTTTTTTTTTTTTTTTTGTTTTTTCTCTCTCGTCACTTTTCCGGGCGCACACACCACGTACGATAACTCCCTTCTTTTTATTCTTTTTCTTTTCTTTTGTTCTTTTTTTTTTTTTTTAATGCTGGCTGGGCCCCACATGAAGGTGGACCCAGCCAACAGACCGAACATCTTCCATGCATATCCCACAATGTATGGTTGTTGTGGGAGGTGGTGCTTCCAAAGTGAAACTCGACCCTAAATCATTCATCGTGGTGATTCTTAATTGTCCCAGGTTTCCCTTCGATTTTCTTATATTGTGCTTCTACATATAAGTAAGGAGATAACACATCAAATAGAGCATCCACAAGTCGATTATTTTAAAAAAATTCTGATTTGTTTCTATTCAATTTCCTTATAGATAAAATTAGGGATAACGAAACAAATAGTTTTAAACTTTGGCCCAATATATAATTTGTTCATGAATTTTTAATTTATTCAATATGATCCATGAATTTTAGTCCAATATGCAATGCGGTCCTTGAATTTTTAATTTTTTTAATGTAGTTTCTAAACTTTTTGTTATTTGGTTTTTTATGAACCCTACAACAATTTATAATTATTTTTTATTTTATTTTTTGTTGTTAAGAACATATTGTTATCCTCATAATAGATTAAAGATGGGAAAATTATCAAAAAATTCATAAACCTATTACATTTTTGCCAATTTAATCCTAAACATTTTCTTTTTTGCCAATTAAGTCTTAAACCTTTGTATTTTTTGCTAATTGAGTCAATCTTGTCAATTTTGATCAAAAATTTGATATAAATGACACATTTTTAATAAAATTTTGCTGATATTTTAATAATTTTTCCTTTTTTTTTTTTTTCAAGGGTTTTGAAGCCCTGGGCGAGAGCATTGCACCCCTGACCATCGCTTGGGGGGACACGAGGGCCGTGACGCCCTTGCCAACAAAAGTGAGAGCCGTGAACCCTTGCCCGGAATCCAAGTAGAATCTAATCAAAGCTGCACCATTTTATTTGAGCGATTCACAGAGAGCCGTCACTTTCATTATCTTCAACCCATCAACACATAGACAGCGTGTGCACTCTGCTTTCCATGGATTTTTTTAGTGACCTGAGAACTCTAGTTCTCCAATTTTTCTTGCCGGAGAGCTCCCCGATCACCACAAATAAGCACGTAGCATAGTACACAAGAAACATGTATGTTGAGTGACCCTCTAGGTAACTACTCTTCTCAGTTTATTTATTTATTATTATTATTATTTTTAGATGCAAACAACAATCACAAATTAAAATATAGAAAAAAATACTCAAAAACTCATTTGGTTAGACAACATTACTCTATGACAGAGATTCAGGCTTTATACATTGATATATATACAGTGGAGAAGGTAACAAAGTCAGTATGGATTGAAGACTAAATGTACACATAATATCAGATAAAAACAAGAGAGGCATAGCATTTGAAGGTTTCTGCCATAGTCTAAACCACTGAGACCAGAGATAGAAATGGATGAAATCAACATTTACATCATGGATTAAGCAGGTTCATGTTCAGGAAGATGCTTTTTAGTTGTGTAATGCAATTTCGTTCAAGCATTTTCACGAACACTCGGTCATCGGTTTCTCTCACAGGCTTGGGCCCTGGACCAAATTGCGTTTCGGCTGAAGCTTAAATTGATTTTATATATTCGATGGGCCTGGGCAGTGTCGGAACAAATCAAAACCGGGCTACGTGAATTGGGCCGCACGATGGACACTTCAATGAGTAGAAATTGATGGATTTGGTGGATCTGGGCCGCAATTTGGGCTCAAGGCTCCTCTTGTGGGCTGCACAAATCGGACCAAGACCGAATTGAGCCTTTGTTCTTTTTACTCATTATTTTTTTTTTTTCATTTCTAAATGTACACTCGATATGTCTGTCCTCTAAAATGTAGGTATCAACAAATATATCCAATCCATATATTATTGTTGTGAGGAAAGAATTGCCGGTGATTGTCTACTTATGAATACATTCAGTACATATATTTGCCATTATGGCAATTTGGTAGATGTGCCAACCATCGTGACTTCGGCCTCAATGACACATGGATCATCCTTCACGCTTTCGCGAACCATTTTTAGTGGCATGAAAGATGGCCAACCGCAGTTCGGGATGGAGCGACTGAACCATGTGGTAAGAACTGCAAAGTTGCAAAGACAAAGCAAGAGGGCAGAATATTACAGTTGGGAAATATAAGAGATTTCAGTGGTTTCTAATCGTATGGACTACATGGACAAATCGAATTTGATCCTTACTAACAGCCTAACAGGTGCAATTTAATTAGCGCTGTACTTTGGCATTACTCTGGACTTTGTGCATACGATGGCCTCGAAGTGGCTCATCCACTTATGAGGACAAACACTCACCTTCCGGCTGACGGAGTACGACATTGTTTTGGCTTTTTAACCGAATGACAAACCTCACGTTCACTTTCTCGTTAGAAGCCAAGTCTTCCGTATTATATAACCAGAGAAACATTGAAAGGTTTTTGCCCCTGTTATTCGAATCACCACGTGGGCGCATATACACCTTCCTGTGAAAAAGATTGAAAACAATGATAAATAGATAGGACAAACGATAAATCAATAAAGACAGAAGTTTACATTGAAAGGAAAGTTCGTAAATAAGAGCTACCATTTATAGACTCCAACAGTGAACGTATCAGAGTATCGAGATTCATCCTCCGAGCTTGAGAGCCTTGATATCTTCCATTCATAAGTATACGGTGTGCTCTCCTCCAGCATCCTCACACGTTCGCCGACTCCCGAGCTCTTGACGACGAAAACCTCCACACCGAAGACGCAGGTGTCGTCCACCAGGTACCCATTTGACGGGTCGGTGAAAAATTTTAATGGTATGTATCTCGGAACTCCCCATTGGGCTTTCAACACGTGAAGCCTCGTAACTCTCCCTTCAATTCACAAGCGAAGATTCGTCGATTCGACATTAATGTCTAGAAGGAGACGAATATCTTACCTTTTGCTGTCATTACCGAGCTTTTTACCTTGTTCAGTTAAATATCTATCGCGGACTTGATCGTATAAAGAGAAGCTAACGGCCACGTGAATCGCCCCACCAGATTGGAAAGCACTGGTCCCAGAAACCGCCAGATATATGGAGATGTGATCTTCACCATTTCGGCTCTTGTCTCCATTGGGATACAGGATCAATTTCCTGCAAGATCAAGATGCTTTTGTGAATTCGAGCCTGGAACGTACACGAAAAGTTCTTGGTTATGAATTCGCAATAATTATTCTTAGAACTTGTGAAATGCTACAACTTCTGATTGCTGAATCAACATTTATTTTCACAACAATCTCTTCATCATAAAAAAGAATACCTTACCCTGTATGAATTTACAAGATTATAAAGGGTTTGAACATCAGACTCTTGAGCAGTAACAGAAATTATCTGTCTGTAAAGTATTTAAACCATATTCTCGAAGAAAGGTTCAAATTTAGAGCATAGCCGTAGGATTCCGTATGAGAAACAATATCTTCAAAAATTGATTGACCGATGTCTTTTGCTAGCAATGTGGAACCACTGTATGTAGTTCTTTTGATGCCTTTGAATGTGAAAGTGTGAGGTGGAGACTAGAGAAAAGAGAAATGAACCATTTATAGCCTCCTGCTTCGAACTCATTCGATTCATACTTCTCCTTGTTGTTCTTCGCAAACAAAGAGAAAGACTCAATCTTGAGCACATAATGCGTCGGTGCAACATCTCTAATCTCCTTCGTTGTTACTGCATTGACCAAAACCAGAAAAACCAATCAACTGACGAGCTCTTATAGTTACTTCAAGCCCGAGTGTAAAGTATATCCAAGACTCCAAAGTTATTCATGTAGCAATTGAAAATATCTATGTACACAGACGTTCTTTTTACCACAAATGAAAGAGAAACTCTTGCAACACCGGAACTATATGGGGTTATATTTGAGGGGACGTACCGGGGTCGGCTTCTCTGTATATCTCGAAAGAAGTCATTCTCAACGTTGGAGATTTGCAACTCGATCCAAAGTCTCGAGGGTTGATTGAATGATGGTTGTTAGATGTAATCAATGAAGATTATTTATCATGGCAGCTTTTGTTTGTCGCTTCTTCGGTGCAGTTGCTTCATTCTCATGCTTTCTGCAGTTTGCTTTATTCTAAACTTGTACCATTTGAGAGTTCAGAAGGGCAAGGGGAAGAACGGTTTGAATTTATCCAAATTCTTTGCTTTTTCCATCTTTATCAATTCATCAGATTCTTGGATTATTGCCTGGCCAGAGAAACATAGAACGATGAAACTTAGGGTTTTAGCTTGTGACTTTCAATATATATCTGATAAAAAGGTAAGTATATACGAGTAAAGTTCGATGTACTTATTCAAGAAAATTCTATTGTCCAATAAAGAGAAGCACATCAGCAGTCCCATTCAATCTTAACAGTAAGACTAATAGAGAATTAATTTTGACGAACGAGTGACTATTAGAAAAGATGGGGAACTCATGCCCGTTTCACTATCAATTAAAAAAAAATCACGCTAGACGAGGATGATATTCATTAAAAAGGCCCCAAAATTCAATCGAGAGACTCGGAGAAAAAGAAATTTAAGACTATTAAAATTTCCCTTATTTTTTAGGGAAATTTTTTTTCCATTAAAGTTTTTCGTCGGTCCAACCTAAAGAGCAATCAACCCTTTTATTCATACCGTGATCTACAAGAGGGGATCCAAATTGAATAATAATAATAACACTATTTGTAATAATGATAATAAAAGAAACTTCTCTCTAAGCCCAAAATAATAATAAAAAGAAAAAGAAAATATGAAATTTGAGATCGAAAATCCAAATGAAAGTTCTTGATATTCAAAAACAAGGAAACCTTTCGCTTGGCCCACTTCCATCACCAATCCATATTCGTATAAAACCAAAACTTTGAGGTTAACTTTGAGGTTCAATCCAACCATAAAAGCTTCATCATCCAAATCTCTGCTCACCTCATCTTTCATCTGTGCGCCCCATGGCTTGCCACATGGCAATCACAAAAGCAAAGTGAAATGTCATATGTGAGCACATGAGCGAACATTATCTCAGTTCTAACTTTGTATATTTATTGGATGGCTCGCATTTTGCACAGGCATATACTTGTAAACATATCTTTACATATGTGTTTGCACAAATCAAATTCTAGATCAGAAAATATAGATGAAATGTATTCGTTTCAATGAATGTTGTACAATTTCTGAGTGCAAATCGAATCATGACAATTCTATGATTCTTTCTTCTTTGCAGCACAATTCGAGGGCATTGATGGCTTAATTCAAGTCCAACCTCAAGAATTTTCAATGCTCCAAGAATTCCCTTGACTTTCCATATGTCTTCGTCGATCAAAGGTGTCAAAACAAATTGAGGAGTCTCCCATTTATAGAGAGGAAGAGATCCTCATACTTTAACCTAATTGGCTAGTTTTTCATTTTCCATCTATGATTTTGGATTAAAGAAATGTGCAATAAGAGATCCTCATACTTGAACCTAATTAGCTAGTTTTTTTATTTTCCATCTACGGTTTTGGATTAAAAAAATGTGCAATCTAGTTCAAACTAAGTGGATTTTGGACAAAATTAATGGCATTTTCGTTTTCTCCTAAACAAATTTGCTTCAAATGATATAGGCTACATTTAAAATAATGAAATTTTCAAAAGAAAAGGAAAGTAATTAAAACTAAATGAAATGTGAAGATGCTTGTCTCAACTAAATTGCTTTTTTTTTTTCTTTTAAATGTAATGTTTAAGTTTAGTCAATATTAAGTGACATATCGTTGGAACCAAAATTAGCTCATTGGGCTTCAGGAGTTGTAAAGGGAAAATCCTGGCCAATACACGGAGATTAAAACAAAGTGGGCCGGAACACTAACAGTCAGCGAGAAATGGTTTCAAATAATGCAAAAGCGCCTTATTGAAACTAAAGAAGTAAGAATGGGAGCGGTTGCACGAGTCGGTATGAGCAGGAATATTGGCAAGTCAGGGCAGTTACTAACCAGAAATCGAGACTTCCTGAATGTTGTAGATATCGAAATGGTAACCGCTAAGAGGCAATTACCATGGAAAAGCACTATAAATAGCCTAATACGCATGGTTGTAAGGGACCTTTGTGCCAAATCGACAATTTATTAGTTTGCTTTTCAATTGTTATCTTTCATGCTACTATACTTTTACATTCAATCGCATTTTGCATTTCTCCCATTTCCTTGTACTTTACTTTTGCCATAGGTTAGATCTGTTGCTTCCTTTCCGAAGCGACATGAGATCCATTACAAATAATAAAATTGAAGCTCTGCCATCTTTAGTGAAAGATTTTGTCGGCGAACATCTTTTTTGCATGCTTGATGAGACGATTGTGTTCCACTCTTAAGAAGTGTTGATGGCAAAAACAAGGAACCGGAATAGTCGCAGTAGAGAGAACCATCCATTCCGAGATCTCTAGTCAAATAATAATAGAAGTTATCCTTCTAATTGCTTTGATTTATTTTTTAATTGAATCAATAAATAATGCATGGATTACCGTAAATAACAAAAACTATTCCTCAAATTAGATTATACTCATGTAATAAGAAATAATTTTATTTTTACTCTCATCTCAAATTCAAATGATAGGATATATATAAAGATATTTTACCTGTCCCTATTTTTTTCCTTCAAATTTAAAAGCAAGGAGAGTAGTCGAAAAACATGAATGTTGGAGAAGGATAATAGAAATTTGTTTGAAATTATTTTATCTTGTGTATTTCATTGGTGGAATATGAAAATACTTTCTTCTAATTCACTATTTAAGTTTAAATTTAATAAATGATAGAAGTTTAAAGTTGAAAATGCTAGACTAATGCTAATTGGTCGAATATGAGCCATGTGAAACAATCATGAAATATGTCTTGCCACGTGATAATCGAAGGTAAAGTTAAGCTCCATAGGAGCGAGTAGTTTATTAACTCTAACTTTAACTAGAGATATGGAGAGAACTACTAATTAGCACGGAATTGTCTTCTTCATTCATGTTTCCTTGAAACTACATTTAGATTGTGGGGGAAAAAACTAGGGGGCCATCATGGGTCTTTTTCTGTGCCATGGATTGGTTAGCTTTCTTAGAGAAGTGGGGGAGTATTGTAGATTAATCACTTCTCTTTTGGAAGTTTATGTAATATTTTCTAAAGAATACTGAGAAAATTATCATAAAAAAGTCTTCAACCTATTCCATTTATGTTAATTCAACCCCAAATCTTTCAATTTGACCACTTGAATCATAAACCTATTGAAAATTTGCCAATATAATTCAAGCAATTAAATTTAACTAGAAATCGCTACCATAAATGCCAATTGTTCAACATGGCGTGATTGGCCCTCAAGTGGACAATTTTTTCAAATTTTTTTTCCCTTGAGTTGACCCCAAGGAGGGGCTTGCTAACAGGAGGCAATGATTGCCCTTGGTTGCCACAAGCGAGCCTAGGCAAGGGCGACCCTCACATGAGACCAGACAAAAAAAGCAAAATAAGGAAACAAATTAAAAAGAAAGAAAATAAAAGAAATAATAAAGACGAGGAAAGTTAAAAAAAATTTAAAAATTGTAAAAGAAATGTTTACATGTATGCCAATTGGACCATATAAGATAACGGGTATCTATGTTAGTTATCAAAATGATTATATTGGCAAATCGCCAAAACTTTTAAGACTTAATCAGCCAAATTAAAAGGCATATAAGTAAATTAACATAAATGTCATAAGTTTATAACTTTTTTGGTAATTATTGCAAAAGTTACCTTTAAACTTCTCCATGAATGTGTCCTAAGATAACTGGAGGATTATAATTCTAACATGGTCACTTAGGGCCTATTTGGCAAATTTACCAAACAGCGAAAATTTATGTTCTTTATTCCCGGGAGTAAATTTGGAATAGAAATCTATTTGGTAAATTTTTTGTTCCCATGAACAAATTTGTTCTCGGGAATAGATTTGGAGTAGAATCGAGAAGTAAAAAAAGTTGATTATTTGTTCCCAAGAACAATTTCAGAATCAAGTCAACCTATTTTTTCTATTTTCTCTTCTTTCTTCTTGTTCTTCTTCCCTCTTTCTTATTTTTCAACTACCACCCTCCACCGCCGTCGCCAGCGACCATCGCCATCCACTGCCTATGGTCGGCTGCTGGTCGGTCCAACAAGCTTGCCGAAGCTCCGGTGGCTAGGCAAGCTTGCCGGCCATCGACGGGGCTCGGCGAGCTTGGCAGCCGGCAAGTCCCTAGCCCTCGTCTAGCGACGGGGTCATCCCAAGGAGACAACTAGCCTGAAGAAGAAGAAGAAGAAGAAGAAAAAAAAAGAAAAAAAGAAAAGAAGAAAAAAGTAATAAAATTATTTAAAATTAAAAGAAGATGATTTGAAGTAGAAATTTTAAAGACAATGCCAAACACAATTTTATTCCGAGAGTTGAAATTTTGGACAGTTACCAAATGACTTAAAATGCTTAGAAATTATTTTCGGGAATAGAATAAAAAATAATCATTTCGATCATAAATTATTCATGAGACGAAGTGTTACCAAACGCGATTATTTCGAATTGAAAATTTTTAATAAGGCTTAACAAGTGCCCTAATGTACTTTTCAACATTTTACATTTAAAAATCAAGAACCATTTTGAAAATTTTGTAATTGTGACATCGCTTAAAGAGTGTCAAAAACCAAATTGAAACTTGAACTGAAAATTACAAGTTTTTGGGTTTGGTTTTTCGTTCGGCTCGGGTAGCCGAAAAACAAACCTTGTTTTGGTCGGTTCAGTTGATTTAATTCAGTTATCCAAACCGATTCAAAGTAAGTTCGGTTTATAATGATAGGGATATAAAGACATTTATTATGTGAGGGAGATCTTGAGTGGTCCCCACATGCTGCCCCAGGACCAACTTTTCTGTCCTCATTGCTTCAGTTGACTTTCCTTTTTCTACTCCATCTCTTCTTCCCCCGTGTTCGCAATGTCCATTCTCGCTGTCCTTTTCTCCTTCGTCGCCGCCAAGCCTGTGCTAATGGCCGTGGCTGGCGACGACGTTCGCAATATCGAAAGTGAGCCAGGTAAGGGCATTGATCACGTTTCCGTGGTGGAAGATGTGAAATTCAAAGCAAGGTTGAGTTCTTAATGTTACGAGAGCGAGAAGGGAGATGCCGAGGAAGCTGGAAACTGCAAGTGGATCGATTTGCATTAGAGATCGCTCCCACAGTACCTTCAAGTCTCCAGATCTGATCTGGAGGCGTCTCCACCAAATCGAAGGAGATGACTCTACCAACAACGACACACCCAGGTCCAGTGCAGTGGGCAGCCGAGAGTAATGCTACCGGTGGCTGAGAGAGGGGGCTCCGTAGTTAGCCGCGGTGGTGGGTGGTACTGAGGAATTTTGTGATTTGCTGTTTGGTTCTGTGAATTGGGGACGAAGGCAAACCCTATTTGGTTTTCCCAATATCCTGTGCACCGCAGTGGATAAAAGTTAAAAAGAAAATACAAAAACCAAAAAACTGAACATAATTGGTTTGAGTCTCAATTCCATTTGATTTGATTCAGATTTTCAGAAAACTCAAACCGAACTGATTTATTGACACCCCTAGTTGAACATTACTTACTTTTATACTACAATTTCCATCACATTTAGCTAAAACATATATGGGTCATCCTTTGAAAAGAACATAGAGCCGCATTGGTCACGCCATAAGGTCCCATTTGATTAATCAAAATGGGATGATTGGGCTAGAGCACAATGGTGAATAAATTATGTATTCAGTGCACCTATATAGAAACTACAGAAAGCACGAGCAAAAAAGTTAGTCAAGAGATAAGAAAAGACGGAAGTTCCCGATTGAATAAGCATAATTCTTCCGATCCATCTCACATAAATTTAGGCATCAAATAGAGCACTTGGATCTCGGAAATAACATCAACAGCACAACCTGATGGCTTAAAACATGTTATTGTACTCTTATCGTTAAGAAGATAAAGCTGTTCAAACTCTTTAGGATGAGAACTGAAATCTTGTTTACAAACTTAAGGCACGTTTGGTAATCATTCAGTTCTTGAGAACAATTTTTAATCAGAAATGATTCTTTTTAATTCTGCTCCCGAAAATAATTTCTAAGTAAAAGAACGCGTTTGGTAATTACACAAAATTTATAATTTCGAAATAAAAAAAGAATAGAAATGCGTTTGGTAACCGCATAAAATTTATATTCCAATTCTTTTTCAATTACCTTTTTAGATGAGTGTAAATTTGATATTGAATTCTCAAGAACCACTCACCAATATAGTTGTATTCTTATGAGTGGAGAAATCATATTATATTTTATTACATTTTCAATTTCAAAAGAATTCGAATTTAGAATTCTGTTCCATTCTAAAATTCTATCAAATCATAGAAATTTTAATGATTAATTATATTTATACTAAGTAATAAAAATATTAACTAATCAATTTTTTTATTAAATAGTAAATAATAAACTATAGTATAAACTATACTAATATACCTAAAATATGTAATAAATATAAATACTAAATAAAAAAATTAAATATATATTCTATATATAGCAAGTATATATTTTAGAATAGAAAGAAATAAAATCTTTTTTTTTTTTTTAATTTTTAGATAGTTTTATTTTCTTTTTTCTTTTTCCTTTCTTTCTCCCCTTCTTCTTCTTCTTCTTCAAGGTGGCCGGTCGCCCGATTTGGGATGATTGACGATTGGCGAGATGAGGGCCGACAACCTCACCGGAGTGTTACTAACTCTCGACAAGGCTGTGCCTCTCAACCGAGCCTCATCAGCAACTGGGCAAGCAGCCTCCCCCAGATCTGGCGAGGCCGAGCTCGCCCAACCGCTGGCGAGGCTCAACCTTGTCGGGCCACCGAGAGGTCGGCCTCACCTTGGCCGGGTGACATTGACCTTGTAGTGCCCCGGCGAGGTTGAGCCCCGCTAGCGGCTGGGCGAGGTCGAGCCTCACTGGTGTTTGGGGGAGGCCCTGTTGAGGCCCACCTCGCCGGTGGCTGGGCAAGCCTTCGGTGAGCTCGCCGGACCTCGCCCTAGCTTGGCAAGCCTTCGACGAGCTCGCCGAACCAGTCACCGGCAACGGAAGGTGAATGGCGGCGATGACAACAACGACGTCAGTTGAAGAAAAAGAAAGAGGGAAGAAGAACAAAGAAAAAAGAAAAGAAAAGAGAGAATTAGGTGCTTGATTATAGAATTGTTCATGGGAACAAAGAACTAATTTTTTTTTTACTTCTCGATTATGTTCCAAATCTACTTCCGAGAACAAAAAAATATAAATTTGTTCCCATGAACAAAATTTTTACCAAATACATTTCTATTCCAAATCTACTCTTAGGAACAAAAGAGCATAAACAAACACTGTTTGACAACTTGCCATACATCCCCTTAGTGTCTAATGCTTTTTCTTTGTCGGTCGTATAAAAGCCCTACCTACTTGATTTGCATATTTGCAAATGTAGCAATGAATATTGTCATTTGTGGAAAATAATTTTATTATTAATCATTTAGGAATTAATTGCACAGAAAATTAGGAACTCACCTTGGTCCCTAAACAAAAATAATTTTTAATCAATTTGCATAAAATTTTAGGAGCATTCATCATTTAGATAAATTCATTGCATTTAATTAGACTGGTGATGGATGGTACAGATCTTAATCATCTGATTGAGCCCGTAAAATAAGGAAAGTCGGCCAGCCCAAGGAGGAGTAGTGGCCGAAATCCACAAAGCCTAGAGAGGTTTTAAGCTTGAATTGAATTAATTTTAGCCCACAAGAACTGGAATTAGTGAAAAGATTTGAAATTGAAGACCATTACTTGAAAGAAGCCTTAATTGAGCCCATAAAGAATGAAATTCGGCCAAGCCCATGCAAACTAAGCGTTGGCTGAAATTTATAGAACAAAGAGGGGAAGGACACTTATTGAGCTTTAATCAAGATTAATTCAGCCCATTAGAGTTTAATTAGAATTAGGCCTTAGGTTTTTAGAGTCCATTACATTCTCGTATAATCAGACTTAGACCTAGGTTAATACTACATAAACACATAGAAGTCTCATAATTCTAGGTCGGCAATTCAGAAATTAAGAGCACATAGAAACACTCGGAAAAAAGAAGAAGAGAGTGAGAAGGAGAAGCCCTTGGCCGAGCCCTACTCCCAGCCACGCCGGGTCCTTGACCGAGCCCTGCTCTCGGACGCACCTGGTCCCCGGCCAAATCCTACTCCCAGTCGCGCCCTCCAGTAATCCGAGATGACAATGCTACTATCCCTGCCCCGTCCTGCGACGATCGACGCAACTACTTCCTCACAGATTCCTCCATCATCGCCCATCCTTGCTAGATGCTAGATGCCGTGAAAACAGCTCCAACGTCAACGATGTCGCTGCCCTGATCTGAGAAGCCCTGTAGCGGCGACGATGAGCTTTTGCCCTGTATTCTTCCGCACCGCAATACCTCCTTGCTCTGGTGACGTTGCTGTTGATGACACCCTTGCCGCACGACCAGCCGAGCAGCATCTGAGTCGCCCCTGTTTCCACCCTACTCCTCCAGTTCAGCCCCAGGCGAAGCTGCGACAGCCTTGCAGACCTTGCTGCTCCACCATCCAGCCACGGCTGCCTGTCGATCATCGTTATTTTCCTGTTTTTGCAAATTGTCGACCACCGACACAAGTTCTCCATCGATCACCCAGCAGCGAGTCATCCTGAGTTGCTGACTCGCTGCCCCACCATGAGCACCATACCGAGTCCATCGACGGCCGTGAACCGAGCACTTCCACCATCACGAGCCGTCTTCACTCACGGCCACACCGAGCAACTTTGGCCACCGTCTATCACCACACCGCCAGCCACCACTTCGTGATCCGTCTTCCGCTATGTTTAAATTTGGCAACATTATTACCGAATTAGGTAATTATCATATCCGAATTGATTTCCCAGAGTTTATTTCCTAATCTGAGTGATTGTGATCTTATGTGCATATGTTTGGGATTTTTAGGTAATCATCCAAATTAGGAAAGTTTTCTAATTCAACAATGTGCCCATGGTCGACAATCTGATCTCTTTCTCAAGATACGATTCTCAACCATATGGAAAAACAGCCAATCCTATCCTTGAGCCATAGGATAATGATTTTCAGTTTTATTTGTGACCAAATTTGAGTCAATTTAAATATAATTAGATATTTTGCAATGAATCTTATCTTCATTTGATTATTCCTTAAATGAAAAATACAAAAATAAAAATAAAAATTGTACATTAGATTAATATAGACTTTTCTAGATAATCTTGGATGTGTAGGATAGATTTTAAATAATATTTCCTAAACTATATGAACACCAACCGAGTGAAACTCAACTAAATCTAATCCTAAGACCTAACTAACTAATTAAGGCTTGCATTTTCATATCTTTCATCATTACTTTTTTACGTAGTTTTTTTTTTCGTATTTTTTTTTTCATTTGTCTATTTTTCTTCCTTCTTCCGGGGTCCTCCTTTCCCAGAATCCACGAGCCTTCTCCACCCTCTAGCCTCTCTTATGCTTTTCCCTTCACTGAATGCCTCCATGAAAGCATTGAACGACATCCAGGCAAAATCTAATCAAAGCTGCACCCATTCTATTTGGACCATTCACAGCCAGCCATCACTTTCATTATCTTCAACCCATCGACATACAGGCAGCATGTCCACTCTGCTTTCCATGGATTTTTCCAGTGACCAAGAACTCCAGTTCTCCAATTTTTCTCGGGGGCGACATCCCCAATCACCGCAAATACGCACATAGCATAAAACACGACATTACTCAATGACAGAGATGCATACTTTATACATTGATCTATACACGGCAGAGAAATTAATGAAGTGACTTAGGGTCGAAAACTAACTGCGCGCATGAAAACGAGGCAGGATAGCATTGGGAGGTTTTGGCCATCGTATAAACCACAATAGAAATCGATTAAATCAACACGTACATGGTGATTTAAGTAGGTTCAAGCTCAAGAAGATGCCTCTTAGTTGCGTATGCAATTTCATTCAAGCATTTTCATAAACACATGGGTCGCGAATAATGACTATTCTATTTCTCTGTTTCTAGAATAAATTTGGAACATAAATCCTTTTTATAACGTAATTTTATTTTTTTTACTTTCGAGACAAATTTTTAGCTCAAAAATATGTTTGGAACAAAAATATGATAAGTAGATTTTTTCTACTTTTTTATTTTTGGAATATAAACAAAAATAAAAACTCTTCTCATTATGTATGCTCGCCAATCACTGCCCTTCGCCAAATAGCTCTTGATGGCTGCTATCTTCTGCAAACCATCACCCGTGGCTTAGAAATTTTAAGTCCTATCAAACAAATTTTTGTTCCGGGAACATAAATTTTGTGTTGTTATCAAACAAGCAACTCTACTTAGAAACTCGTCCAAGAAATAAAAATAGAAAAATCTATTTCTGGTCAAAAATAGAACCTAAGAACATAATGATTATCATTTGCGCTTTGATGATCAGTTTCTCTCACGGGCTTGGGCCATGGACCAAATTGAGTTAAGGCTGAAGCTTAAATTGATTTTAAATTCGATGGGCTTGGCAGTGTTGGAACAAATCAACACCGGGCTAGGTGAATCGGGCTCGGCGGTGAACACTTCAATGAGTTGAAATTGATGGATTTGGTGGATCTGAGCCGCGATTGGCTAAAAGCTGCTCTTGTGGGCGAATTGAGTCTTTGTTTTTTTACTCATTAATTATTTTTTCATTTCTACATAAATGCATGATCGGTCTGTCGGCATGTGTATACAAACACATCCAATCCATGTATTATTGTCTTGAGGAAAGAACTGTCGCTGATTGTCTGTTTATGAACACATCCTGTACATATATTTGCCATCATGGCAATTTGCTAACTATGCTGAGCACGGCGACTTCAACGTCAAACAGACATGAATCCTTCACGCGTTCTCGAACCGTTTTCAGAGGCATGAAAGACGGCCAACCCCAGTACGTGATGGAGCTACTGAACCATTTAGTACAAGCTGCAAATTAGCAAAGACAAGCAAGAGATCAGAAAATTATAATTGGAAAATATGGGAGATTTCAGCAGTTTCTAACAATAGAGCTACATGAACAAATCAAACTCGGTCCTCACTAACAGGTGCAATTTAATTAACATTGAAATTGGAATTACTCTGGACTTTCTGTTTACAATGGCCTTGAAGTGGAGCGCTCATCCACTAACGAGGATAAACACTTACCTTCCGGCTGATGGAGTACAACGCCGTATTTGTCCTTCAACCGAATGATGAATCTCACGTTCACTTTCTGACCAGAAGCCAATTTGTCCGGATCAGCTAAAACGAGAAACATCGAAAGGTTTTTGCCCCTGTTATCCAAATCACCCTTCGGGCATACGCGCACCTTCCTGTGAAAAGACTGAACAGACTGATAAATGGATAGGACGAACAATAAATAATAAACAACAACAGTTTATCATTGGAAATAAGTTTACAAATAGTAGCTACCATTCATGGACTCCAATAGTGAATGCTTCAGTATGTAGATAATCATCCCCCAAGTCTGCGAAACGCGATATCACATAATCTTCAGTGAACGATGTGCAATCCTTTTGCGTCGTCACACATTCGCCAACTCCTGAACTCTTGATGACAAAAACCTCCACACCGAAGACACAGGTGTCGTCCACAAGGTACCCATTTGATGGGTCTGCGAAAATTTTCAACGGGAGGTATCTCGGAACTCCCCATTCGACTTTTGATGCGTGAAACCTCGTGACTCTCCCTTTAAATTCATGAGCAAAGATTTGTCGATTCAATATTAGTGTTCATAAGGTGACAATGTCTTACCTTTTGCTGTCATTACTGAGCTTTTTACCTTGTTTAGTTAAATATCTATCGCAGATTTGATCATACAAAGAAAACCTGATGGTCGAGTGAATCGCCCCACCAGGTTGGAAAGGACTCGTCCCAGAAACCGCCAGATATATGGAGATGTGATCTTCACCATTTCGGCTCTTGTCTCCATTGGGATAGAGGATCAGTTTCCTACAGAATCGAGATGCTTTCGTGAATTTGAGCACAAAACGTACATGAAAAATTTCCTGTTGTGAATTGACAGTGATTATCCTTAGAATTTGTGAGGTTCTACAGCTTCTGATTGCTGCTGAATCAACATTAATTTTCACAACAATCTCTTGATCATAAAAAAGATTACCTTATTCTATATGAATTTACAAAACTACAGAGGGTTCAAACATTAGATTCTTAGGCAGTAACAGAAATTTAATGCTTGTAAAGTATTTAAAACATCTTCCGGAAGAAAGGCTCAAATTTAGAGCATAGCCATAGGATTCCGTATAAGGAACAATCTCTCCAAAAGTTGATTGACCGATTTTTTGGCCAGCGATGTTGAACCGCAGTATGCAGTTCTTTTAATGCCTCTGAATGTGAGAGTGTGAGGGGGAGACTAGAGAGAAAGAGAAATGAACCATTTATAGCCTCCTGCTTCGAACTCGTTTGATTCATACTTCTCCTTGTAGTTCTTCGCGAACAAAGAGAAAGACTCAATCCTGAGCTCATAATGCGCCGGTGCAACATATCTAATCTCCTCCGCCATTACTGCATCGACCAAAACTAGGAAAAGCCAATCAACCAGCAAGTTCTAATCGTTGCTTCAAGCCCCAGTGCAAATTATATTCGAGCCTCCAAGTAATACTTGTAGCAATTGAAAATTTCCATGTACATTGACATTCTTTTACCACAAATAAGATAGAAACTCATGCAATACATGAACTATATGGGGTTGTATTTGAGGGAACATACCGAGGTCAGCTTCTTTGTATATCTTGAAAGAAGTCATTTTCAAAGTTGGAGATTTTCAAGTCGATCCGAAGTTTCAAATGTTGATTGAATGATGGTTTTAGAGGTAATCAATGAAGATTATTTATATTAACAGTTTTTGTTCTTCGTTTCCAAGACGCAGTTGCTTCGTTCTCTTGCTTTTTGTAGGTTGCTTGATTCTGAACCTGTACCATTTGGAGTTGAGAAGGGCAAGGAGAAGAACGGTTTGACGCTATCCAAATTCTTTGCCTTTTCCATCCTTATCAATTTACCAGATGCTTGGCTTCTTACCTGGCCAGAGATAAAAGGACGAAATTTTTTAGCTTGTGACTTACAATATATATTTGATAAAAGTTAAGTACATGCGAGAAAAGTTCGATGTACTTTTCCAGGGAAATTCCATGGTCTGGTATGAAAAAGCACCGCAGCAGTCCGGCCCAGCCGTTAGATTAAGAGAGAATAAATTTCGACGGATGAGTGATATTTAGAAAGTATGTGAACTGTTAAATTAATGACTCGAGTTTGAATTCGGATAATGTCTTGTTAAACCGAATTTGTTAATAAAGTTTTTCCCAAGAAGATTTCAACTCGGATAAAGATTAAAAAAAAAAAATGTATTTCTTCTTTGGACGTCTACGCCGAAGTCTCCGAGAGAATCTGTTTTTAGGATGGCCGAATTCTTCTTATCCAGGTGGGGCCCAAAAGTCAACAAACTCGCGTCGGAAGAAAGAAGACTCTGCAGCACCATTCTGTAAAGCCAAAATAGGAAATTTAGTGGTGGGCCCAAGGTCAAAGTTTTGACCTTGGACACACACGTAAACATATATAAACAGAATTCTTTTTGCGGGTGAAAGATAAGCCGCCGAAGGAGCTGCGAAAGAAACCCTACGTACGTGAGAAGTCGCGCACGTGCACGCCGCTTGAAGAAGATCCCAAGATCTTGAAGCCTCGCGAAGCCGTACGTAGAGAGTTTTGTCGCGCGGTAATTTGTGCCGTGAGTTTATTCCCTTGGAGTTTGTCGCGACCTCTTTTTTTTCGGCGCCCGCAATCGGGTACGGGCGCCTAATGAGGCTAATGGCTCGGCTGAATTTAATTAAGCCCGGACTCTCCCAAGTCCACAAATTCACTACTTTAATAGTTTGAGTTTTAACCTATAAATCAATTTTTAAAATGGAGTCGCCACTAATCGATTTGGAGTGGGTCGATTAGAAACCCAAGCGAAGTATCGGGAGAAATACTCGCTCTGCGCAACTGAGAGAAATTAGGATCGGGGACTTGATTACACTAGTTAATCACTAATGCCCTTTCGGTACCTAATCTTGTTTAAACCCTAAGGCTTTTTGAATGTTTGAGAGATTTTCCATGCATTTTTTGGAGGAAAAACATTTTTGAGTCATTTTCTAATTTTTGGACACAAAAGGGATTTTTTGGGGTTTTTGGTATTTTTTGGAAAAATACAAGTCTTTTTGGCTTTTTCTGAATTTTTGGCTTTTTTTGGAAAATATGAAATATTTTTATTTTTTTTATTTTTCGAAAAATAAAATATTTTTTAATATTTCTTGATAGTTTTGGAAAATAAATTATTTTTTGATTTTTCTCGAATAAAACATTTTTCAACAATTTTTAATATTTTTCTATTTTCTGGAAATTAAAACATTTTTTAATATTTTTGAAAATAAAATACTTTTTGATTTTTTTTTAAAATAAAATATTTATTATTTTATATTAAAATAATAAAATAAAACCGACCCGGGTCGGATCCGCGGGTTGGGTTCGACCCGGGTCGGCGACCCAAACGCGGTCGGGCCCGCTCGGATTTTTCAATTTATTATTATTATTTTTTTTATTTCGTTCAAACGATGCCGTGAACGGGCGTTTGGGGACGCCTGGCCCGGCCCGACGACCCGGGTCCACGACCCGCTCCGCGACCCGGCTCCCTGCGAACCCTACCCGACCCGGATCCGAATTCGCGACCCGGCTTCTGCCGCCCCGGAATCTCGCGAAACCCTACCCGGTTCCGAGACCCGGATCCGATTCGACGACCCGAAATCGCAAACCCTAGGGTTTGCGAATCCGCGGCGCCGAAGATGGGGAACCGAGGTGTTTGGCGGTGACGGCGACTATGGCGGCGACGTCGAAGGTCACAACGGCGGTGGCAACCACGGCGGCCACGACGGCGGTGACAACGTCGACGGCGACGACGGCTAGGTCAACGGAAAACGGCTGCGATGAACAATAACGCCCCCCTTTTTACCTTCTCTCGGATGGGGACGGCGACGGCAGGAGAGCGGTTCGCGATGGTGGAGGCGACGACGGCAGCAACTCAGCTTCCCGATCTGGCGCGGCTTCGGCGGATCGATCACGGTAATGGCTCCGCGAGGTGAGGCACGACAACAAGCCGTCGAAGCAACGGCGTCGGGACTAAGGCGAACGGTTGCGGCACGGCGTCCGGCGGCAACAACAGCAGCAAAAAAAACCAGATCTACTGCGTAGATCTCGGCCGGACCCTCCTCGGCCTTGATTCCTCCTCACTTAGGCTAGATCCGAGCCTCCACCGGCCGGATCTGACCTTCTCGAAGTCACTCGCAGCCTGCCTTCCCCGAAGTCTCTCGGTGGAAGGTGGGCTAAGCTCGCGACCCGAGCTCTCTCCTGCGCTCGCCCTTCAACCCTTCCCGATGTCTCTCAGTGAAGGATTTCCGAGCTCGCCACGCCCTCCGACGATGCTTGCGGCCACCTATTTATAGGCGAAGGAACTCCGGTCGACGGAGGGGCTCGGTCGCCGGCCTTCGGCTTGCCCACCGGTTCCGCTCGGCTGAACCGATGTCCCATCGAGCTTTCCAGTGGCTCGCTCAGCATTAATGGCGCTGCGATCTTATCCCCTCCGGCCGACGTCGGCCTACACTCCTCGGCCGTAGGCCGTCCTTCGCGCGCGTTGCCGGCCACCGCGCGTGAGATGCAAGCGGCGAGGAAGAAGAAGACGGGGGAGGAAGAAGAAGAGAGAAAAGGGGCCGGGCCAAGGGTGAAGGAAAATGGGCCATATGGGCCACGTGGGGGAAGAGAAAGGGAAAAGAAAAAGGGCTGGGCTTTTGCTTCTTTTTTGTTTTGTTTATTAATTATCTTATTTATCCGAAATAAAATAAAAACTTAATAAAATAAAATTAACCTAATTAAAATTGAGGTGTCACACCTGCCCCTCTTTGAAGGTGAGCTCGCAAAGGTTGCATTCAAAGACATGCGATGCCTCAATTTTATCCATACATGCGTAGTGATTATATTTTATTTGGGATCTATTATTCTATGTAGGAAAATAGCAATATAACTTTACATATACTAAGACAGATAAGAAGATACCTGTAGTTACTTACCGGGAGTGAGTGAGATAGGGTGTGAACCCCGAGTTTTGGCAAGTATCAAGGCGTCATCTTACCTGGTGATATGAAGAGGTTGCTTTTCCAGGGCTCAAACCATTCTTCGGTCGCCTATTAAAACAATCAATGGTTTGTCTAGGACCCAAACCTTTTTTCGGTTGCCTTGACGGGAGATTGCTCCTTCAGGACCCGAACCATTCTTCGGTCGCCTGCTGGAGTAATCAGTGGTTTGTCTCGGACCCGAACCATTCTTCGGTCGCCGTGACAGGAAGTTGCTTCTCCAGGACCCGAACCATTCTTTGGTCGCCTGTTAAAACAATCCATGATTTGTCTAGGACCCGAACCTTTCTTCGGTCGCCTTGACGGGAGATGCACCGACCTTTCTCAGGGCATCTCATTTGTGGGTGCCTGATTTATATCAAGGACATCAGTTGGTACCCGACCTTTCTCGGGAGATGCGCCAATCTTTATCAGGGCATCGATTTGTTGGGTGTCTGACTTCTATCGAAGACACCAGTTGGTACCCGACCTTTCTCGGGAGATGCGCCGACCTTTCTTAGGGCATCGATTTGTGGGGTGTCTGATTTTTGTCGAAGACACCAGTTGGAACCCGACCTTTCTCGGGAGGATGCGCCGACCTTTCTCAGGGCATCGATTCTGGAAGATACCTGGACATTCACAAGCATATCAAAGAGTACCTGGATATTCACAAGTACTAACATGAAAGATATTTGGGCCTTTGCAGGCGTCGAAATGGGTATTTGGCTGACCATAGGCATTGAAGGGGTATTTGGATGATCACAATTATGAATTCTTGGGGGATACTTGGACATTCACAAGTATCGAAGGGTACTTGATAATTGGAAATATTGAGAACATACCTTGGATATTTGTGAAGGTCTCTCACCTCTTGGTAATGGGAATGTCGAGGGCGTTTCCCGCTTATTCATGAAGGTCTCTCACCTCTTGGTAAAGGGGAATATCGAGGACGTACCTGGGATATTCGTGAAGGTCTCTCACCTCCTGGTAATTGGGAATATTGAGGACATGCCTCGCATATTCATGAAGGTCTCTCACCTCCTGGTAAAGGGAATTTGAATGTAGCACGAGGCTTACCTGGATGGCCGTAGGCACTTAAAAGGGGTGGAACACTTGGATAACTACAGGTGTACAAAGTACTGGGATACTTGGATGAACACAAGTATTTAATTATACAACCAGGACCACTCGGTTGGTCCAAGTGTAAGAAAGCATACTGGTAGGCGCGGGCACACAAAAAAGTGGAATGCTTGAACAGTTTGCTATATTTGGGGACAACTTGGGCAAGTTAAGTGTCATGAAAAGGAAGTACCTGGACAACGGTGGGTACTTGACGATATGGGGATACCTAGACAGCAGTAGGTATTCCAAGAGATACTTGGTTAGTCATAAGTATCAATACTCCGAGGACAACTCGAACGGGTTGAGTGTCAGAAAAAGGGAGTATCCGAACGGTGGCCAGTACTCAAAGACGATAGGGATACCTAGACAACAGTAGGTATTTAACGATAAATGGATACTTGGTCAGTCACAAGTATCAATACTCCGAGGACAACTCGAATAGGTCGAGTGTCAGGAAAAGGGAGTATCCGGACGGTGGCCGGTACTAAAAGAAAATGGGATGCTAAGATAGCAGTAAGCATCGAAACTCAAGGGACAACTCAAATAGGTTGAGTGTCAATAAGAGAGTACCTGGACAGTGATAGGTACCTTAAGACAAATGGGAATAGAGATATGCTTACCTGGCAATATCTCTGCTCTCTGAGAGTATGTCTGCTATTTGCACAATATGCACACATGATTGTATATGCTATAAATTCATGAGTTCAAATGAGATTCATGCATGATAATTTTGTTAGTTCTGCATCTTTTGATTTCCACTGGGGAAGATTTTTGAAAGACAACCTTCATTTAGAATGTAGATGTCTTGAGCATGCCAGATGAAGGACTTTCAGTCTGAAAGGACTTTTCGCTCACTCTCATGGAAAAGGCTATCCTGACTATTGATGTAGGATTCATAAGGACCACACTATCTCACTGTCATCATGTCAGCAGGGGTCTGAGTATTCTCGCAAACGGTACGACTTTACCAATGTGAGAGGTCTTTGTTGAAACTGTGATGAAGTCTTGGTTAGTGGCTCATCGAAGGGGACCATCAAGGTTGAAGCTAATGGACGAAAATGTTGCACGATCATCTCCGGGTTTACAAGTCAAGAACCCTGCGAAAAGAGATAGAGTAATCTTGCTCGTACTTCTTCGAGCGATGCTTATAGACATATGAAATCCTACGTTAATTGAAGTGTCCCTAGTCTGAAGAGACTTTTACAATGGGATGCAATGTAGACTTGATTCATGTGTAAAAGGGTGAGAGCTGGTGATTGCCTTGGCATTTGTCACCAGTCTTTCTTCTCACTGTCAAATGGAGGTTCTATGAACCATAACAACAACATTTTCTTAGCTGCATTTTTGACTGGGGGGCATTGGCCTTGCTTTTACCAGGCACACTGCTTTTTCATGCCCCTATTTTTATTCTAGTTGCTTGAGAGCTGATCTTGACAAGTTTAATCGAAGCACCGTTATTAGACTCTTGAGTCTTCATCTTCAACCGGCGCTCAGGCTATGACAATAACTTCTGCTTTGCCTCCATGTGAGGGTGAATTTACAGACTCAATTGAGTTGTACAATGGATACAAGTGCGTAAAGAAAGAATTGCTCTTCATGACTCTAGGGCACTTAAATTAATGTGAGTGTTCATATGCAATAAAGACACCCAAAGATTGATGCAAGTGCGAGCAAGAAAAATTATATCTCTCTTCTCACCTTGTGATGCTGCTTCGCTTCTAATCTGCCCCGGTGTAGGGGTTGTTCTTGACGGGGGTATGAGAGAAGCTTCACCAATGTATGGGGCTCAATGGGGTGAGCGATGGAATGCCTCTCACTATTTTGGTTATCGTACCATTCGCGAGAGAACTCTTTACCCTGCAGCCATGGAATCTTCTGCACTCATCTCACAAGTGTATAAATGGGGGACTGTGTGTAGGATATGGCTTGCCTGTCATCATTCTGACACACCTCATCTAGCATGCTCAATTAATCTTGTATTCTTCACTAAGCTGTCTATTCTGATAATCATTAGTGGAATCAATGACTTAAACAGACAAAATCATCATGCATAATTCATCTGGAAATGACATGCAACATTTTGAATATGATGGAGTTTGAACTCTTCAAAACAAGTGAATGGTTTTAACTCGAAAAAGACCCTATTGACAACTTTAGGAGTTAACATAATGGTGTTTCCAAATATGTTAAATTTTGAACATCAAAATAGTTATTCGCAAATGGGTGTCGATAGTTGTCCCTATTGGTTAGGGATATGAGACATGAAGGATCAGCCGGGGTTGGGGATCTGATAGGGCATCTCTGCTTTTGCCCTTGAGACGCCATTTTGCTTGGGAGAGTTTGTCATGCCTCTCATTGATTTGTTATCTTTGTTTTTTGATCGGGTAATCCGCAACAAACAAGACATGCTTCACATTGATTCGTTATCCTTACTTTTGACGGTCGGTGATCCTGCAACAAACAAGAGGGAATGTGTTAGTCATGAACTCTTTCAAGAGTCGAATTAACTAGAAGCGATACAACTTTACCCTTCACTGGTTTGCAGATGATTGGGTGAACCTGAAGTGAGAAGGGGGACACAAAGTCCTATGTCCCTTGTCTCGTTAGGTCAATTATTCTCTAAATTAGCTCCTGGATGACATGTCTTTTTACACGAAGCTAGGTAAATTTGATGTAGGTCATTTCCATGTACTAGCTTGGCCAATATTGATTTGCCTAACCATCAAATTTGACTCTTGAATCCTGGTGCTTCCTGCCAATACGGGGAATATGTCAAAAGTGAATTCAAAGAGGGGGGAGTATTGGAAACGATACCAAATTACTCTTCTCCAAAGTCTGGATATTTGAATGTCGATGACAGCCTTTTCGTCTTGGCATAGTTTGACATTTCTTTCGATTGGCCTTCCTCACTTGTGACCATGTATGCGTGATTGCTGGTCGTTGATTCATCTTCAACGCCTTCCTTCTGTGGAATTTCTCTTTCTGTCTTTAACTATAGCATCATTGGGCAAAAGTCATGTACCTCTAGCTTCTATGGAATCTGAGATCAAGAGTCTCAAGCTTTTTGATGGCAATTACTCCTCGGAAGAATGCGCGTGAAGTTTCTAGATTCCAACATCATTGTCCAGGATGTGGGGCTATAGATCGCTTTGACTGTCTAGATTTTCTCCCTGTTGACAGTAATCACTTTAAAGGAAGAGAAGCAAATCCTTCTTTGTGCTTCTTGGCTCGTTGAAGATGGAAGTCCTGTCAATGAACTCGGGACATCCCGCCTTGAGCTATCATGCTATGCATGCTTCAAGTTTGATAATATGCTCGTGCCTATTACATCCCATCCTTCGTTTCTCGTAGATGGAAGAGAGAGGATGTCATTTTCGACATTATGTTCAGGGAATAAGACTTACCATTTTGAAACGTGATGATCCTTTCGTTTGCCTCGCTTTCTTGGGAGGGTGTCATTGAATTCGGTGAGTTCACATAATGTGCTTGCTTCAAATGCCCCGTCGCACTAAGTCAAAAGGGACGGGAATGATCTTCTGAGACATGAAGTGAGTGAGTCAGAAAGACAAACATGATTAAATTTATCATCTTGTTTTAACAAAAGCTTTTGGGTGATGAAATATTTTTTATTTTCAAAATACGTCTTTGGAGGAGAAAAAGCATGAGGAAGCCCGGCCCTCGTATTCTCCTTGGATGATATATTTTTTCATGGTTGGATAGCATCACCGAGCTGGTTTGGAGTACCGCCTCATGCTCTTAAAATAAAATATTATAACTGTACAATAGAGTACTTGGAATGGAAAATACAACCGTAGCACACTAGACAAGATGAGAAACATGAAATTATAAAAACAAGTAAAACTCATGAAAAACCCTGTGTAAAGGAGCGCTTTGATAGTGCTGGTCTTGAAGCTAAGCGTCTTTGAATTCCTCGCCTTCAATAGACTCGAAGCATTCACATGCGATGACTACCTCGTTGAAGTTACGGAAGTGTAACCCATGCAGCCAACATCGATGCTTGCAGGACAAAACTTCTATGAACTGCTTCATTAACTCCTCTTCAGCCAGTTGAGGGTGGGTTTGCATCATGAAAGCCCTCCACCTCCCTGCGTATGCTCGGAAATCTTCCATTGGTTTTCTTGTGAAGTGAGCCAAGCTCTCACAAGGCAGTTCAATTCCAATCTGGCTTTGGTACTGATGCAAGAATGTGGAAGTCAGCTCATTCCAATCCTTTAGAAGATAAATGTTTGCTGCGATAAACCATCGCAGTGCAGACCCCGTAAGACTCTCTTGGAAGGCCTGAGTTGTGAATGACATCGGGCCATAGTATTGACTCATTTCAGCATGGAAGTACTGCAAGTGGGCCACGGGGCAAGTCGTGCCATTATACTTGCAGAGATTAGGTATCCACATCTCTCCAGGGGTCATGATTCTATGAGCGCAAGACGGGCTTGATGTATCTTGGTTAGGCCACTGGTTTTCCCACTGCATATCCGTGGTGGTGGTGAATTTTTCTGTTTCAGGGAAGCTGGACTCTATCGAGATTACCCCATTGCTCTCTTCCGGGTCAAAGTTACCGAAGGAGGATGAGGCATTTAAGCTATCCTCATGGTCAGGTGACGAGCTTAGTACTTCGTTAGGATCGTAGCGGATAAAGACGTATGCTTCCTCTTCTGACGGGCCTTCATCCCTGGATGAGAGTAGGAAACAATTATACGATGAATCGTCAGTTTCATTGTCGAAATAACGCTGGAAGTCTTTAGGATTGTATTCTAGGGCCGGGAAGTCTTCAAAGCTGTATTTTTGGGAATGCTCGAAGCTTTGGTGCAGTGGCTCATCGGCATATGCTGAATTGATCTGCTTAGGTTTTCTTTTCTTGGGCCCTGGTCCAGATCTTTTGAGTAAGGCCTTTCGTTTTGCCAGCTCGATTCTGTCAAAGGAAGTGAGAGACATTGGAGTTTCACTATCTGATTCACTTCCCAAGTTGATAGGGGTTGGTATTCTTTGGACCCTAGCTCTTGCAGTAAGCTTGGGGAGTTGTCCAGTCGTGCCCCGCTCTTGAACAGGCTCTGATTCTATGATCTCGTACAAAGGCTCCTTGCCTTTCTTAGTGGGAAATTTTCCAGAATGTGGTGTTGTTCAGTTGCCCATTTATCATGCAAGGCTTTATTGACATGCTCTTCTCCTATCTCAGCGACTAACGGTTCCTCGTGCTCCGCGATCATCAGCTCTTCGTAGGGCAAGGCTATGTCGGGGCTAATGTCAATATCATATTCTTGGTGAAAAACATGAATTAGTTACCTCCAGGCTTTAAGGGCACTAATCTTCCTGATAATGTACCACCGCAAGGCAAGGCCAGTCAAGCTCAATTGGTACGATTGAATCATCCTTCGAACCAAGTAGGCTTGCAAGTAGGTCTCTGGGCGGGAGGTATCAGCATACCTTTCGCATTCAGGTGCTTTGAGTTTTTCAGGGATCTCAATGCTGGCGTAATTGGACAGGTCCATGGGATTCGCTCTGCGGCTGGCTTAACTTTTCATAATCCTTTCAAACTGTCTATGGTACTGGCTATTTTCTGGCAAATTTACAGGTGTCATGATGGTGTTTGAGGCAACTATAGAGTTGGGCTCAGCTTGAGTGGATTTCATTTGTCTTGAGAGTTGTTGAAGGACAATGGACATCTATCCTATGCCGTCTTCAATGTTAATAAGGCGATTTTGTGCATCATTCTGATCGGGCCTTAATGCATGAGGCCAGTCGCGAGCTATTGGTGGCCGGCGATTCATAATTACCTGTTCGTTGCGAAAACAATGAATGAGCACGAAAGTAAACAAAGATTGACCCATGGCAATGGTCTAACTGCTTTTTCATTTATCAAAAGAGGATTTATAGACTGTCAACTCCTAACATCTAGAACTTGAAATTGAAAAGACATGATGAAATACTAGATATTAAACAAGAGTCCCTAAACAATGGGACAGAACTTTCACACTATTTACACTAAGGGGCACATGATTGCCAATTTATATGCGACGAGGAGCCTTGTTCTTGCGAGAACGCCTGCTTCCTTGAACTGGCTCTGAGGTGTGCATCCAGTCCATTCCCAAATCCCTCTCCATGAGCTCTGCTTGCTCGTCTGGCTGCTCTCGGCGATTGAGTGAGGGACTGATGGCTTCCATTTTGTCGGGATGCGATGGTTGTGGATGTAGGACATGGAGGCGTGGTGGGCTTTTTCTTCTCCCTCAAGCCCTTCAGGTACCACGATCCTTTTACGATGGCACTTGTTCCATGCTTCTTCATAAATGTCAACCATGTATTCAAAATTTTGATGAGTGAAGAGAAGTGGAGGGGTCCTATTCTTGAAAGATGGCGGGATCTCCTGAAGGGCTCCATACTGTCGTGCCACCCGTTGTGGGAAATAGGAAAAAGCACCGGTGAGGCCGAGTAGCGGAATTGGATGGCGGCGCTTGAAAGCAAAGCGAGCTCTCTTTTCATAGAACCAACCAGCACACCATTGGAATGCCTCAGGAGCCGGGTCTCTTAGGAAATTTATCCAATTTAAACAGCTTTGATTGGGAATGTATGGTCCTAAAACCATAAATTTTTGTAATGGATTTTCGAAGTCATTCATTCAGATGATCGCATGAAGCCTTGGAATTCGCTTAGGTGAGAAAAGAACCAGACTTGTAAAATTTCAGGAGAGGCACGCATGATTTTCTCCGTGTTGTCTTTAAAACGATTAAAGGACAAGAATGTTTCAGTTAAAATCATATTGACATAATTTTGCCCCCTCAAGATTTGGTCAACTATCCATGCCATCTTAGGACTTATGACATTTCTTTGATGGGGGAAAATGATGAACCCAAAAAAGCCCAAGAGGAAAATCTCGCTTTTTTGGGTCCTAGGCTGATTTTGAAAACAGTCATTCATGAATTCTAGTGGGCAGGTATTATGGTTGCCTTCAAGAATTTGTCTCATGACATGGATTTCAGTTCCTAAAAGTCGCGCTAACCCTTGCCACGGGAGGAAGCCTGTCGATGGCCTAACAAGCTTTTTCTCGAGAGGCATTCCAGTTATGATGCTGTATTCTTCCAGAGTTGGGGTTAGCTCAAACCCACCAAACATAAAAGTAGTAGTTTTCAAGCACCAGAAATGTGCCATGGCCTGTATGACTTCGGGACGAACAGTGATTTGAATCAACGATAGGAGATGACTGATTTTGGCTTTCACGCGCTCTTGGGCAAGCTGATCCAATTGACTCCACCATCTGAAGAGTTCCGCCTTAGGAGCGGGAATGAACGGATATCGTCTTTCCCCATCGCATATAAAGCGAGACTTGAAAAGCTTATCCTAAATTGCCATGGGCCAAATAAAAAGACTGAGTAACAATAAAGAAATCACTTTGCTTTTAAAAAATGGCAAGCACAAAGACATACGCATGGGACGTGCGGCTCGATTTCTAACTGAGAAGGATTGGTGAGATTAAAAGGATATCCGCCCGTCGCAGTCTCGCGTTAGCAGCATACCCTCCTAACCTCGGCTAAGAAATTCGGGGAAAAGAAAGGCAACCTCTACATCGCAGTCTCGCGTTCGAGGTCGTATCTTTCTTAACACCATCCTAGAAATCCTATGGCGGCCCAGTGGGCGGCCGGGTTGTGTGTGCCATGTGTAGTGCTAAAACATTTAAGGATGCACAGCAGTTTATAATCACAAAACATTTTATTTTCACAGAATAAAAAAAACTTTAAGCTATTACCCTGCACAAAAGAAAAAAAATCCAAGTCAGCAAAGCATTTAAACAAAGATAAAAACGGCCTAAGTCTTCAAAGTCCCCAGCGGAGTCGCCAAGCTGTCGCGACCTCTTTTTTTTCGGCGCCCGCAATCGGGTACCGGCGCCTAATGAGGCTAATGGCTCGGCTGAATTTAATTAAGCCCGGACTCTCCCAAGTCCACCAATTCACGACTTTAATAGTTTGAGTTTTTAACCTATAAATCAATTTTTAAAATGGAGTCGCCACTAATCGATTTGGAGTGGGTCGATTAGAAACCCAAGCGAAGTATCGGGAGAAATACTCGCTCTGCGCAAACCAGAGAAATTAGGATCGGGGACTTGATTACACTAGTTAATCACTAATGCCCTTTCGATACCTAATCTTGTTTAAACCCTAAGGCTTTTTGGATGTTTGAGAGATTTTCCATGCATTTTTGGAGGAAAAACATTTTTGAGTCATTTTCTAATTTTTGGACACAAAAGGGATTTTTTGGGGTTTTTTGGTATTTTTGGAAAAATACAAGTCTTTTGGCTTTTTCTGAATTTTTGGCTTTTTTTTTGGAAAATATGAAATATTTTTTATTTTTTTTTTATTTTTCGAAAAATAAAATATTTTTTAATATTTCTTGATATTTTTGGAAAATAATTTTTTTTTGATTTTTCTCGAATAAAACATTTTTCAAAAATTTTTAATATTTTTCGATTTTCTGGAAATTAAAACATTTTTTAATATTTTTTGAAAATAAAATACTTTTTAATTTTTTTAAAATAAAATATTTATTATTTTATATTAAAATAATAAAATAAAACCGACCCGGGTCGGATCCGCGGGTTGGGTCCGACCCGGGTCGGCGACAAACGCGGTCGGGCCCGCATTGCGGGCCCGACTCGGATTTTTCAATTTATTATTATTATTATTATTATTTTATTTCGTTAAAACGATGCTGTGAACGGGCGTTTGGGGACGCTCGGCCCGGCCCGACGACCCGGGTCACGACCCGCTCCGCGACCCGGCTCCCGCGAACCCTACCCGACCCGGATTCGGGTCGCGACCCGGCCGCGCCGCCCGGAATCTCGCGAAACCCTACCCGGTTCCGCGACCCGGATCCGATTCGACGACCCGGAAATCGCAAACCCTAGGGTTTGCGAATCCGCGGCGCCGAAGAGGGGGAACCGAGGTGTTTGGCGGCGACGTCGAAGGTGACAACGGCGGCGGCAACCACGGCGGCCACGACGGCGGTGACAACGTCGACGGCGACGACGGCTAGGTCAACGGAAAACGGCTGCGATGAACAATAACGCCCCCCTTTTTACCTTCTCTCGGATGGGGACGGCGACGGCGGGAGAGCGGTTCGCGATGGTGGAGGCGACGACGGCAGCAACTCGCTTCCCGATCTGGCGCGGCTTCGGCGGATCAATCATGGTAATGGCTCCGCGAGGTGAGGCACGACAACAAGCCGTCGAAGCAACGGCGTCGGGACTGAGGCGAACGGTTGTGGCACGGCGTCCGGCGGCAACAACAGTAGCAAAAAAACCAGATCTACTGCGTAGATCTCGGCCGGACCCTCCTCGGCCTTGATTCCTCCTCACTTAGGCCAGATCCGAGCCTCCACCGGCCGGATCTGACATTCTCGAAGTCACTCGCCGCCTGCCTTCCCCGAAGTCTCTCGGTGGAAGGTGGGCTAAGCTCGCGACCCGAGCTCTCTCCTGCGCTCGCCCTTCAACCCTTCCCGATGTCTCTTAGTGAAGGATTTCCGAGCTCGCCACGCCCTCCGACGATGCTTGCGGCCACCTATTTATAGGCGAAGGAACTCCGATCGACGGAGGGGCTCGGTCGCCGGCCTTCGGCTTGCCCACCGGTTCCGCTCGGCTGAACCGGTGTCCCATCGAGCTTTCCAGCGAAGCTCGCTCAGCATTAATGGCGCCTGCGATCTTATCCCCTCCGGCCGACGTCGGCCTACACTCCTCGGCCGTAGGCCGTCCTTCGCGCGCGTCGCCCGCCACCGCGCGTGAGATGCAAGCTACTGAGGAAGAAGAAGACAGGAGGAAGAAGAAGAGAGAAAAGGGGCCGGGCCAAGGGTGAAGGAAAATGGGCCATATGGGCCACGCGGAGGGGGAAGAGAAAGGGAAAAGAAAAAGGGCTGGGCTTTTGCTTTTTTTTTTTTTGTTTATTAATTATCTTATTCATCCGAAATAAAATAAAAACTTAATAAAATAAAATTAACCTAATTAAAATTGAGGTGTCAACAGAGTTTTTATTTATAAACACTTTGGATTTTGGGTTAAATCTAGGTGTGGGAAACACTTGAGCGATTGAGCGATTGTAAACTCTGATTCTCCGATTTTAGTGGATTATTTGATGCTGGCTCTCCCCGTGGATGTAGGTACCGATACTCAGACCGAACCACGTAGATTTCTGGTGTCCTGATTTTCTCGTTTAATTTCTCTAGTGTTTTCGCGTTGACGTAAATTGCAAGATCCTGTCGTTTCCGCGTATTATATCCTAACAATTGGTATCAGAGCTTGGGGTTAGATTTCTTGATTGTGATTTGGGGCTTTTGCTTGTCTGATTATTATCTGGAAATTATGTTATTGCAATTATGTCTGAGAGGAAATCTGAGATTGAGAAGTTTGATGGGAGAAATAACTTTGTGTTATGGAGCATCAAGATGCGGGCTTTATTGACAACACAAGGTTTGGCCAAGGCACTGGATGGTGAAGATGAGTTGCCGATTATAATGAAAGCCTCAGAGAGGGTAGAGCTTATGCAAAAAGCAAAGAGCATAATCCTGTTAAATTTGTCGGATGAGGTTTTACTAGAGGTTATTGAGGAGAAGGATGCCGCAGCATTATGGGCAAAACTTCAAGCACTCTATGTGAAGAAAGGTTTGAACAATCGCTTGTATATGCTGAAGAAGATGTTTTAGTTTAGATATACTGAAGGTACGTCTATCAGAACCCATCTAGATGAATTTAATAAACTCATGTTGGATTTGAAGAACGTCAGTAAGATACTTGATGATGAAGAGCAGGGCATGATGTTGTTAGCCTCTTTACCAGAGTCATGAGAGCACTTTACTGATTCACTGTTGCAGGGGCATACTACTATTACCTCAGAAGAGGTAAAGTCCGCCTTATTCTCTAAGGAGTGACAGAGAAAGTTGCGAGATGATGGTCTGGCGAAAGGAGCAGCGCAAGCACTGACGATTCGGGGTAGAGAACAACATCGAGAGCCTAGTAGCAGCAGAGGTAAAAGCAGATCAAAATCACGCAATAGAAAGTCCAAAGGACGTGTGAAGTGCTTTGAGTGTCACGAGGAGAGGCACATTAGGAGAGATTGTCCAAAGCGGAGAAATAAAGTTGATAAGCAAAATGCTACAAGCAGTGTGGCAAACGTTGCTGAGGGGAGCAATAGGGATGCAGAAGTTGTCTTATGTGTGACTGCTACTTCATCAGGAGACGAATGGGTGCTAGATTCGGGGTGTTCTTATCATATGACGCCTCATAAGAACTGGTTTACTACTTACCAAGCTACAGATGGTGGTAGGGTTCTTTTGGGGAATAATGTAGTCTGTAAGGCTGTGGGGATAGGGACAATCAGGATCCGGATGCACGATGGGGTGGTTCGCACATTGACAGATGTGAGGCATGTACCGGAACTCAAGAAGAACCTTATTTCTCTGGGGACACTCGATGACATCGGGTGTAGGTACACCGCTGAAGGTGGAGTACTGAAGATCTCTCGAGGTGCTATGACAGTGATGAAAGGGAAGAAAGTGAATACTCTCTTCATCTACTGGGAGAGACCGTGATTGGAAGTGCTGCTATTTCATCAGGTGAGTCAGACTCTAACTTGACTCAGTTATGTCATATGCGTTTGGGGCACATGAGTGAGGCAGGTATGACGATTCTGAGTGAAAGGGGGTTGTCGAATGGTCAGAAAACAGGAAAGCTGGACTTATGTGAGCACTGCATCTATGGGAAGCAGCACCGAGTTAAGTTTACAACAGCTATTCATTCGACCAAACGACCTGTTGAATATATTCATTCAGACGTCTGGGGCCCGTCTTCGGTTCCTTCGAAAGGAGGTGCTCGATATATGCTGACTTTTATCGACGATTATTCGAGGAAGGTATGGGTATATTTTCTGAAGCACAAATAGAAGTATTTGATCGGTTCAAGAAATTTAAGGCATTGATTGAGAAGCAGTCAGATAAGCAAATCAAGTGCCTGAGAACCGATAATGGCATGGAGTTTTGTGGTAAAGATTTTACCGAGTTCTGCGAGAAAGAAGGTATTGTAAGACACCGCACAGTTTCTGGGACACCACAACAGAATGGCGTGGCAGAACGGAAGAATAGAATCTTGCTTGAGTGAGCTCGATGCATGCTTTCGCATGCAGGACTTGGCAAGGAATTTTGGGCTGAAGCAGTGAACATGTCATGTTACCTGGTAAATCGATCTCCATCATCTGTTATCGAGTGGAAGACTCCTGAGGAAGTATGGTCGGGGAAACCTGTTGATTATTCCGGATTACGAATATTCGGATGTCCTGCGTATGCTCATGCGAGTGATGGTAAGCTTGAGCCGAGGGTGAAGAAGTGCATATTTCTGGGTTATGCACAAGGGGTGAAAGGCTACCGGCTGTCATGCACCGATCCCAGATCACCCGGTTTTCTAATCAGCAGAGATGTGATCTTCGACGAGACTGCAATGCTTCAACAGAGGAGTTCTGAGACACAACCAACAGAGAAGACAGATCATGGTGTGATAAGTGAGGTGGAGCCTCAGGTGGAGACTCCGGAGACCTCAAAGGTAACAGAGGTTGAGACTGTAGATGAAGCCGCAATTCCTGAAGTCGGTAATAGTGAACAACCAGCAAAGCCGCAGCAGACTATAGCCGTCGAAGGAGAGAGAAGGCAAATTAAACCACCGGTACTTTATGGTTATACATATATTGCTTATGCATTGACTGTAGGTGATGAGGTGGAGACAGATGATCATTCGTCTTACTCTGAGGCGATGGCTAGTTCGGAGTCGTCGCAGTGGCTAGGGGTTATGAGTGAAGAGATGGAATCACTCCATCGAAATCAGACATGGGAGCTGGTCAAAGTACCAAATAGCCAAAAGATTGTTGGAAGTAAATGGGTCTTCAAACGGAAAGAGGGCATTCCCGATGTCGAGGCAGCGAGGTATAAGGCTAGACTTGTGGCAAAGGGGTATACACAACGTGAGGGCATTGATTACAATGAGGTATTCTCTCCTGTGGTAAGACATACTTCTATTCATGTTTTACTTGCCTTAGTTGCTTCGCAGGATCTCGAGTTAGAGCAATTAGATGTGAAAACTGCGTTTCTTCACAGTGAGTTGGAGGAGCAAATTTACATGAGGCAACCAGAGGGATTTGCTATTCCGGGTAAGGAAGATCATGTTTGCTTGTTAAAGAAATCTTTGTATGGGCTAAAACAGTCTCCTAGACAGTGATATAAACGTTTTGATGCTTTCATGGCTAGTCAAGACTATTCAAAAAGTCAGATGGACAGCTGCGTTTACTTTAGGAGATTGGAGAATGGTTCTTTGATTTATCTACTTTTATATGTTGATGATATGTTGATAGCAGCTAAGGATATGTCTGATATTGATGTGCTAAAGAAGCAGTTGAATGCTGAATTTGAGATGAAAGATTTAGGTGTTGCAAAGAAAATTTTGGGTATGGAGATTTTGCGTGACAGGACTGCAGGAGTTTTACGTCTGTCTCAAAAGAAATACATTGAGAAAATTGTGGCACGTTTTAACATGCAGTTGGCGAAATCTGTACGTACACCTTTAGGGAAGCACTTTAAACTTTCAAATAAACTATCACCACAGACTGAGGAGGAGGAGGAGCATATGTGCCGTGTTCCTTATTCTAGTGACGTGGGTAGTATTATGTATGCTATGGTGTGCACTAGGCCTGATATTTCACAAGCCGTGAGCGTGGTTAGTCACTATATGAAGCGTCCTGGTAAAGCTCATTGGGAAGCTGTGAAGTGGATCCTCAGATATTTGAATGGGACAATAGACATGGTTTTAGTATACCGAAGGGATAGCAATGGCAGTGAGATCACTGGTTTTGTGGATTCGAATCACGCCGGTGACTTGGATGATTGCAGATCTTTAGCAGGGTACGTGTTTACGCTAGCAGGTGGTGCAGTTAGTTGGAAAGCATCCTTACAGGATCACATTGCCTTGTCTTCGACTGAGGCAGAGTACATGGCACTAACCTTTGTAGCGAAGGAGGCGATATGGTTACAAAGTTTGCTCTTGGACTTTGGGTTAGAACAGAAAAGTGTTGATATACACTGTGATAACCAAGGTGCGATATATTTGGCGTATAATCCAATTTATCACGAGCGAATGAAGCATATCAACATCAGGTACCACTTCATCCGAGATGTCTTAGCTAAGGGTATTGTTACTGTTAAAAAAATTGCTACAGCAGATAACCCGGCAGATATGATGACTAAGTCTGTTCCTGTGACGAGGCTCAAGCTATGCTTGAGCTTTATTGGCGTCTGTGGAGAGTGAGCGCCCATTGGGGCGTTGGGAGAACAACATGGATGATAAGCACTATAACTTGGTTTCAAACATCGAGCCAAGGTGGAGAATTGTTAAATTAATGACTTGAGTTTGAATTCGGATAACATTTTGTTAAGCCGAATTTGTTAATAAAGTTTAGATTTCAACTCGGATAAAGATTAAAAAAAAAAAGTATTTCTTCTTTGGACGTCTACGCCGAAGTCTCTGAGAGAATCTGTTTTTAGGATGGCCGAATTCTTCTTATCCAAGTGGGGCCCAAAAGTCAACAAACTCGCGTCGGAAGAAAGAAGACTCTGCAGCACCATTCTGTAAAGCCAAAATAGGAAATTTAGTGGTGGGCCCAAGGTCAAAGTTTTGACCTTGGACACACACGTAAACATATATAAACAGAATTCTTTTGCGGGTGAAAGATAAGCCGCCGAAGGAGCTGCGAAAGAAACCCTACGTACGTGAGAAGTCGCGCACGTCCACGCCGCTTGAAGAAGATCCCAAGATCTTGAAGCCTCGCGAAGCCGTACATGGAGAGTTTTGTCGCGCGGTAATTTGTGCCGTGAGTTTATTCCCTTGAAGTTGTTTATTTATAAACACTTTGGGTTTGGGGTTAAATCTAGGTGTGGGAAACACTTAAGCGATTGAGCGATTGTAAATTCCGATTCTCCGATTTTAGTAGATTATTTGCTTCTGTCTCCCCGTGGACGTAGGTACCGATACTCGAACCGAACCACGTAAATTTCTGGTGTCCTGATTTACGTAAATTGCAAGATCCTGTCGTTTCCGCGTATTATATCCTAACATGAACTCTTGCACGTTTAAGGAAATTATCAATTATAAGATCGTCGATTTCACTAACAATTAAACAAAATCACGATATATGAGGATGATTATTTATTGACAGGGCCCCAAAATTTAAACATGAGACTAGGAGTAGAAGAAATCTAAGCTGCTTCCCATGCTTTTTACTCTCAATTTCTATTAAATTTTCCCTTCTTATTTTCCATGGCAATTTTTTCCACTAAAGTTTTTCCATTGGTCCAACAGGAAGAAATCAACCCTTTTCTTCATATCATGATCCCAACAACAACAACAACAACAATAATAGAAACTTCTCTCTAAAGTCCAAAAAGAAAAAATACAAAGTTCGAGATCGAAGATGCAAATTAGAATTCTTGCTACTTTAAAGGGAAAATTGTCCAAAAAATCTATTGCAGTTGTTGACACCTAAATTTTGATTAGGTTATTAATTAGGCCTTAATTTCTTTTATATTTCCTTTTTTGGATAATAAACAAAACAAATAACAAAAACAAAAACAAAAATAAGAAAAGAAAGCAGAAGCCCGCAATTGCTGGGGCTGGGCCTTCAAGCCCAGCCCCTCCCCCCTTTTTTTTCTCTCCCTCGCGCAGGCCCCCACGGCTCGGCTCACGCAACCTAACCCTTCCCCCTCCTTCTTCCTTCTCCTTCCTTCTTCTTCTCCGTGCCTTTGTGCATCACGCGTGGCGGCCGGCGACGCGCTCAAGAGCAGCCTATGGTAAAGAGGAATGTAGGTAGGCTGTCGAAGGAGAGGACGACGCACATGCGCCTTCAATGCATGCCTTTAATGCTGAGATGAGATGCCGGTTCAGCCGTAGGGGGGTCCGGTCGGCGTGCGAGGGCCGGCGGCCGAACCTCCATCGACCGGCCTCCTCCTCGCCTATAAATAGCGAAGCCCCTCCGTTGATGAGGATTACACGGAAGCGGCAAAGGATTGAGGGCTGCAGATCTTCGAAACCTCCCACTAAGAGACTTCAAAAAGGGGGGCCGAGGACGAGCAGGTCGAGATCTGAGAGCTCGCGGCCGGAGAGAGAGAGGGAGAAGGATCGAGGTTGCAAACTTCGGGCACCCCACTGAGAGACTTCAAGGGGATCCGAGGATTCGCGGCCGCAGATCCGAGCCTCGCCGGAGGAGGAAGTAGAGATCACAAAGAGAGAGGGAGGCCATCCGAAGCTCGAGGTCCCCTGAGAGACTTCGGGGAGCTCGAGTGCAGGGCCGACCGTGGTGTGGTGAGCTCGGAGGGGTCCCTGAGAGATTTCGGGGAGCTCGAAGGGCGAATCTGAGGGAGAGAGAGGGTGTTCCGGCCAAATTTGACCGAGCCCAAGTCCCGTCGTTGCCGTTGTTGTTCGCTGTGGTCTTCACCATTGTAGATCAAACCCTCCAGCTTCGTCGTTGCTTGCCGTGGCTGCCGCCGTTGTAAATCGACTCCTGCCGTCACCGTCATTGCCTCCGTTCAAGAAAAGGGAAAAAAGCCTGTCGCCGTTGTCCCTACCGTTCATCGCAACCCCATTCCGTCGCCGCCGCCGCCGTCGTAGTCGCCATCGTCGTTGCTGTCGCTGCCGTAGCCGTCATCGCCGCCGTAATGCCTCGGTTTCCGTCCCCGGCGCCGCGGATTCGCAAACCCCAGGGTTTGCAATTTTCCAGGTTATGAAGCGGATCCGGACTCGGAAAATCGGGTAGGGTTCGTGATATGGGGGCAGCTGGAGGACGAGTCGGGTGTCGGAGCCGGGTCGGGTAGGGTTTTGCCGGGGGGGAGCGGGTTGTCAGGTCGGGGTCGTCGGGCCGGGCCGAGTGTCCCTAAACGCCCGGCCACGGCGTCGTTCTGTTTAATAAAAAAATAAAAAAATTGTCCACGTCATGATTGGCCATGTCAAGTAAGATGATTAACGTTCATGTTAGTGATTTCCAATAAAAATTTACCGAATGAACTCAATTGGTAAAACATGAAAATATTTATGAATTGAAACAATTAAAAGAGTTAAAGACTAAATTGACAAAAGTATAATAGGTTTAAGACTTTTTAGATAGAAGGAAACCTTTTGCTTCACCCACTTCCATCACCAATCCGAGTTCGCGCAAAGAACCAAAAGTTTGAGGTTCAATCCCACCATAAAACCTTCATCATCCAAATCTTTGCTCATCTCATCTTCATCTCTACGCCACATGTCTTGCCACATGGCAATCACAAATGCAAAGTCATATGTCATATGCAAGCACATAAGCAAACGTTATCTCAATTTTAACTTTAACCATATATTTATTGGATGGCTTGCGCTTTGCACAGGTGTATACTCGTAAACATATCTTTACATATGTTTTCACACAAATCAAATTCTAGATCAAAAAATGTAGATGAATTGTATTCGTTTCAATAAATGTTGTACAATTCGAGGGCTTTGATAGCTTAATCCAAGTCGAATCTCATGATTTTTCAATCCTCCACGAATTCCCTCCGTCGATCAAAGGTGTCAAAACAAATGAAGGAGTCTCCCATTTACAAAGAGAAACGGGCCCTCGTACTTGAACCTAATTAGCTAGTTTATGATATTCCATCAATCTAGTTCAAACTAAGTGGATTTTGGACAAAATTATTTACATTTTCATTTTTCGCTAAATAAATTTGCCTTAAATGTATATGCTACATCTAAAATTAGCGAATTTTTAAAAGAAAAGGAAAATAATTAAAACTAAATGAAATGTGAAGATGCTTGTCTCAACTAAGTTGCAATATTTTTCATTTCAATGTAATGTTTAAATTTAGTCACTATTAAGTGATATTTATTCAAATAAAATAATAGTTGTCCTTCTAATTGCTTTGATTTATTTTTGAATTGAATCAATAAATAATGTATTGATTCCCGTAAATAACAAAAACTATTCTTCAAATTAGATTAATACTCATGTAATAAGATCATTTTTTTTTTTATTTCGAATTTAGGAGATATGCTATATATTTGAAGATACTCTATCTATATCTGTTCTATTTTCTTCAAATTTAAAATCAAGGAGATTGGTCGAAAAAGATAAATGTGGGAGAAGGATAATGGCAACCTGTTTGAAAATATTTTATCTTGTCTATTTCATTGGTGGAATAAGAAAATACTTTCTTTTAATTCATTTTTTAAATTTAAGTTTAATAAGTGATATAAGCTTGAAGTTGAAAATGCTAGACTAATGCTAATTGGTCGAATATGAGCCACGTGGAACAATTATGACGTATGTCTTGCCATGTGACAATCACAGAGGTAAAGTTAAGTTCCATATGTACAGCAGCGAGTATTTTATTAGCTCTGGCTTTAACTATAGAGATGGGGAGAGTAACTAATTAGCACGGAATTGTCTTCTTCATTCATGTTCCCTTAAATATACATTTAGTTCGTGGGGGAAAAAAATTAGTGGGCCACCATGCTCTTTTTTTTTTGTGCAATGGATTGGTTAGCTTTCTCTGAAAAGCCAGGAAGTATTCTAGAAAAATCACTCCTCCTTTGGATGTTCATGTAAAATTTTGTGAAGAAGTTAGGAAAAAAAGAAAAAACAGAAGAAACCGATCAACCGACAAGTTCTTACTTTAATCCTGAGTGCAAATTATACCCGAGACTCCAAGTTATTCATGTAACAATTGGAAAATCCTAGTACATCGACAATCTTTTAACCACCAGCAAGAGAGAGACTCATGCAGCACATGAGCTATATTGTTTTACTTGGGGGAAAATTCCACTTGTTTATTATCATTTGTTGTTTCTGGGAGAAACTCAAGGAGGGAAACGGTACCATCATGTTCGTCGCATACTTTAGCAGCATTTGAATCCGTTGCTTCTTTCTTTCTCTTTGACATTGTGTGATTCTTCTTGTTGCTACAGCACAGATGATGCTTGATGGCTCCGAAGGTCTTTGGTGGAGTGAGAGATATGGAAGAAAAAAGACTGCTTTTTTAGGGTTTCCCAAGATTCAGTCGCTTCATTCCGAGGAAATCATCAAGAAAGTTGACCGCTCAAAATCTCCCAAATTTGCCACCATTGGATCGTAATCCCGACTTTTTGAAAAGTTACGGATTCTTTCCTCGATTTTAGGCATGATTGCACAATCTTTCTTAAATTTTGAAACCGCCTGTGAACTCCAACTTTAATTGCATTCGCTGATTTTTTGTTTCATTTTATTTACATAATTATTAAAGATGCAAATGACAAAATTTATGTAATAGAAATTGATTTCTCGCAAGAAATTAAGAAGTTAAAAATTTTAACTTCTAATTTCTTCTTCAAATCTATTTCTGGAATAGAAATCTGTTCCAGAAATAAAAAAATCAAATTGTATTACTAAACGGATTTCTATTCCAAACCCATTCGGAGAACAGAGAAATAGAGAAATAGGGAAGTAAAAATGAATTGCCTCGTTTTTCTTAACAAAATAATTTTGTTGCATTGTTTTAGCTCCATTGACAGTGTGTCCCCCCCGCCCCCTTCTCTCTTAAAATTATATTAATCATGTTATAGAAGTGTTCTCACAAGTGCCATAACCCAAAATTGTCAAAATTAAGAGAGATAATATTTACTTTTTAACAGTCTATCGTGAAACATTGTTAAAGTTCAAACTTTACAAGGAATTTTGAGCGATTATCCCAAAAAAAAATTAAATTGGTACTTTTAGTTAAAGAGATGACATTTTAAAATGAAGCCTTTTCAAGTTTTGCAATTTTACTGATTCAAAATTGGGGATCGGACGTATTCATAATTTTTTCCTTAGCTGGGCCACATATGATGGATGATTACAAAGAAATCATGTAAATTTATTTTAGGAATAAAACGTCAAAAGTCCAATGAAAAGCAATATTCTGTTTATCTATGGCATGTATAATTTAGAATATTTTATTTCTTTTTTTGATAGGGCAGTTTGCCCATAATATGACTTATTTATAGTTTATTAAATATTTAACGAGGCAAAATCCAATTTGAAGGACAAATAGTATAGTGTCATTTTTAAGGAATTCAAATCACATATTTTAGCATAAGTCGAGTGCAGACAAGAGGCCCACGACCCAACATTTATTCTTCGAGTGAAGTCATTGGAAGTGTCTTATAAGTCTCCATTTATTTGATGATCGACCACACCACCTGTTGTAACCTTTGGCTCGATCATCAATTCAATCCGTTACCTTCTTCTTCTTCTTCTTTTTGGTTTTTTGAAATTCGTTGCAATGTTATCCTTCTATTAAATGTGGCACCACGTCTTTTGATTTTTATTGATATGGACCGCGATCCTTTTGGAACATCTTGGTCTTGTATGAAACAAATCTATAAGCAAACGCCAAAGATATCATTCCTATAGAAACTTAACAGATTTAAGAAATTTAAGTTATGATATCTAATCTCTAGCAAAAAATTTAAGTTATGATATCTAATCTCTAGCAAAAAAATATTTTAGACTAGCAGGATTGTTCTACCAAACTGGAGAAATTTGCTATCTTCCATTCATGTGTCCGTGAGAATGTACCCTTACTTAGTGTTAGACATTCACCTATGCCGAAGTTCATGATGACGAAAACCTCCACTCCAAAAATGCAAGTGTCGACGACAAGGTACCCGTTCAACTGATCCTTAAAAATTTTCTAGGGGCACAAATCTTGGAATACCCACTTGGACTCATCGTGCGAAACCTCCTAGTGCCCCCTTTTTTAGCATAAGTGTAATTTTTTTGAAAAGTTCCAACCAAAGTTGCATTGAGCATTTTCCTCGAAATTGATATCTGGAGATGGTTGCCTTGTTTTACCAAGTACATGTCGCAGATTCGATCAAACACAAAGAACCTAACAATTGCATTCACAGCCGGATACACAGACGCACAACCTTCTTCATGTTTGATCGTCTCCACTGAGATAGAGAATAAAAAAACGAGAGAAGTTCCTTTTTTTGGTCTCCAAAATGGAGCTACAATCCTCAAAATACCCATTCTTAGCTTGTCAATTGTCATCAAATGAACATCATAGAATCTGACAACTGTTAGTAATTTGAATAATCAAAATGTAACTCCAAAACCTAATATCAACAACAATGGATAGTCTCCTTCGGCCCTCCAAGAAAAGATATCTTAGAACTTAATATTTTCTCAGCCCAGCGAAATGATATATATCAGATAAAGGAATGACCCAAGCAGAACTGAAAGAAATAGTATGGCCGAGCCCAGCGTGATGCCACTGTACTCCCAGACTTCTTTTCTGCAGGCACAAGAAGAGGAGGGGCCTCTCTTTCGCCCGCATCCATGGCAAAATTGAGTTTTGCATCTGCATAAAAGCCGAAACGAGGGTCCTTTTTTATTCGTTTTGTAGTACTGGGATCTAAAATAAATCAGCTGAGTAGCCAGATTTTACGTGGCGCTTTACATATTCATGCATGCCGAATCCCGTGTGTATATATGTATATAGGGATGAATGAATGTGCGGTTGATCAAAATTCCACAGATTATTTAAATTATCCTAAACCTAAAAGAGCACGTTAGGACTCGAGGGAATAAGAAGCCTTGTTATTTATTCAAGTCGAAGCAAGAGATGCGACGGGGGGGGAGAAACATTGATAGAATTAACTATTTAAGGAATCATCAAACCTAAGTTAATCAGAGGAGTTTACCTGCACCCCATTTTCTTGCGACCTCCACTGCACTCCACGTGAACGTGGCATTGAGGACACCGCTTCCACCGCTGCCTCTCCGCAAGACGTTCCAGAAGATGAATATCCTCGTCGCGAAACCAACCACCCCCGTTGCAACTGGGACACTTGAACAAACACCCTCCAACCCCCCTAAAAAAAAAAAAAAAAAAAAAAAAAACCTATCTCCCCGTACTCGTTTATAACCATCTCTGCAACTCAAGTTCGGGCAGTAACACCTCGCGAACCCTAGAACGGCCGATTCTCACAGGACGTCGGACCGTCGGGCGAACCCAACGCTCGAGACAAGCTGTTTGCAGGTAATGGGATCTAGCATCGCCTTGCCACTTCCGTCCTTGATCTTTGCGACGATGTATGAGGACATGCAGTGACTGCAGAAGGAGTGATCGCACCGTTCCGTGGTCTTGAAGATTGAGATCGACGGAACATCTTCCATGCATATCCCACAATGTACGGTTGTTGTGACGGTTGTTGCGGGAGGTGGTGCTTCCAAAGTGAAACTCACCCTAAATTATTCATCGTGGTGATTCTTAATTGTCCCAGGTTTCCCTTCGATTTTCTTATATTGTGCTTCTACATATAAGTAAGGAGATAACACATCAAATAGAGCACCCGCAGGTCGATTATTTAGAAATTTTTTCTGATTTGTTTCTATTCAATTTCCTTATAGATAAAATTGGGGATAACGAAACACAGTTTTTGAACTCTGACCGTCCTTGAATTTTTAATTTATTTAATGTGGTCTTTAAATTTTAGTCCAATATGCAATACAGTCATTGAACTTTTAATTTTTTTTTAAAGTAGTCTCTAAACTTTTTATTATTTGGTTTTTTATGAACCCTACAACAACTTATAATTATTTTTTATTTCTCTTTTTTGTTGTTAAGAACATATTGTTATTCTCATAATAGATTAAAGATGGGAAAATTGTCCAAAAATTCCTAAACCTATTACATTTTTGCCAATTTAATCCTAAACATTTTTAGTTTTGCCAATTAAGTCTTAAACCTTTGCATTTTTTGCTAATTGAGTCAATCTTGTCAATTTTGATCAGAAATTGTTGACATAAATGACACATTTTTAATAAAATTTTGCTGATATTTTAATAATTTTTCAAATTTCTTATTTTTTTTTTAAGGGTTTTGAAGAGAGGACCGGCGAGGGTACCCGGCTGACCATCGTTGGCCCTGGGGTGAGAGCAACGAGGGCCGCGACGCCCTTGCCGACAAAAGTGAGGGCCTGCGAACCCTTGCCCAAAATCCAAGCAGAATCTAATCAAAGTTGCACCATTTTATTTGGGCGATTCACAGAGAGCCATCACTTTCATTATCTTCAACCCATCAACACATAGACAGCATGTGCACTCTACTTTCCATGGATTTTTTTTTTAGTGACCTGAGAACTCTAGTTCTCCAATTTTTCTCGCCGGAGAGCTCTCCGATCATCACAAATAAGCACGTAATATAGTACACAAAGAAACATGTATGTTGAGTGACCCTCTAGGTAACTACTCTTCTAAGTTTTTTATTTTATTTTTATTTTTTTTGAGATGCAAACAACATTCACAAATTAAAATATAGAAAAAAATACTCAAAAACTCATTCGGTTAGACAACATTACTCTATGACAGAGATTCAGGCTTTATACATCGATATATATACGGTGGAGAAGGCAACAAAGTCAGTCAGGATCGAAAACTAAGGGCCCGTTTGTTTTCGTTTCTTTTTTTTGTTTTTAAACAACTTTTCTGTTTTTTTGTTCCTGGGAACAAAAAAGGAACAGAAACGCGTTTGGGTGCGTTTTTGTTCCAAAATTGTTTTTTTGTTCCCAGAAACACATCTGGAACAGAAACAAGAAACAAAAAAAAGTTGTTTTCGTTTCGAAACAAATTTTAGAAACAAATTTCTTTTTTTTTTTTTTTCTTCTTTTCTTCTTCTTTTTCTTTGGCCGGTCGCCGGCCTCGGCGAGGCCGGCGACCGGCCGTCGGGGCCGGCGTACTCGCCGGAGTGTCGCCGGCCCTTGGCGAAGCTCGGGCTCGCCTTGGCTGGGCGAGCTCGAGCTCGCCCAGATCCGGCGAGCCCGACCTCGCCCAGCGGCCGGCGAGGCTCGGCGTCGCCGGGCCACCGCCAAGTCGGCTCGGGCGGTGGCCCGGTGAGGCCGAGCCTCGCCGGTCGCTAGGCGAGCCCGACCTCGCGCCGAGCCGGGCGAGCTCGATCTTGCCCAAATCCGGCGAGGCTCGGCGTCGCCGGGCCACCGCCAAGTCGGCTCCTGGCGGTGGCCCGGTGAGGCCGAGCCTCGCCGGCCGCTGGGCGAGGTCGGGCTGGGCGAGCTCGATCTCGCCCAGATCCGGCGAGGCCGAGCTTGCCGGCGGCCGGCGAGGCTCGGCCCTGCCGGCCACCGCTGCCGTCGGCGTCGCCGGGCCGTGGCCCGGCAACGCCGAGCCTCACGGGGGCCGGCGAGCCTCGCCGTGGCTGGGCGAGGCCGCCGGCCCTCGTCGGCGGTCGCCGGCCATGGCCGAGGCCGGCGACCAGCCAAAAAAAAAAAAAAAGGAAAAAGAAATAAGAAAATAAGAAAGAAAATATTAAAAATATTAAAAAATAAAAGAAATAAAAAAATTATACAAATTTACCAAACGTGTTTCTGTTTATTTTTTATTCCCGGAACAAGTTTACCAAACGCGTTTTTTTGTTCAAAAATTGTTCCTCGGAACAGAAACACTTTTTTCTATTTCTGTTCCCTGGAACAATTTTTAAACAGAAATGTTATCAAACGCGCCCTAAATGTACACGTAATATCAAATAAAAACAAGAGAGGCATAGCATTTGAAGGTTTCGACCATAGTCTAAACCACTGAGACCAGAGATAGAAATGGATGAAATCAACATTTACATCATGGATTAAGCAGGTTAGGTTCAGGAAGATGCTTTTTAGTTGTGTAATGCAATTTCGTTTAAGCATTTTCACGAACACTCGGTCATCGGTTTCTCTCACGGGCTTGGGCCCTGGACCAAATTGAGTTTCGGCTGAAGCTTAAATTGATTTTATAAATTCGATGGGCCTGGGCAGTGTTGGAACAAATCAAAACCGGGCTACGTGAATCGGGCCGCGCGATGGACACATCAATGAGTAGAAATTGATGGATTCGGTGGATTTGGGCCACAATTTGGGCTCAAGGCTCCTCTTGTGGGCTGCACAAATCGGATCAAGACCGAATTGAACCTTTGTTCTATTAACTCATTATTATTTTTTTCATTTCTAAATGTACACTCGATCTGTCTGTCCTCTAAAATGTAGGTATCAACAAATATATCCAATCCATATATTATTGTTGTGAGGAAAGAATTGCCGGTGATTGTCTACTTATGAATACATTCAGTACATATATTTGCCATCATGGCAATTTGCTAGCTGTGCCAACCACCGTGATTTCGACCTCAATGACACATGGATCATCCTTCACGCTTTCGCGAACCATTTTCAGTGGCATGAAAGACGGCTGTAGATCGGGATGGAGCGACTGAACCATGTAGTAAGAACTGCAAAGTTGCAAAGACAAAGCAAGAGGGCAGAAGATTACGGTTGGGAAATATAAGAGAATTCAGTGGTTTCTAATCGTATGTACTACATGGACAAATCGAATTTGATCCTTACTAACAGCCTAACATGTGCAATTTAATTAGCGATGTACTTTGGCATTACTCTGGACTTTTTTTTTTTTTGGTAGAAGGTAAGAAATATATTAAGAAGAGCCAAATGTACAAAAAGATCTCGACACCAGTAACTTGCACTCCAAATGTAGTAACAAAAGAAGTGGAAGGGTGACGAGATGCAAAAGCAGCAGAGGCGGCACAACAACTACAACAACAAGGCCAAACTAAGCACGGCTAGCTCGACCGGCTATCAAACGAGACAAAAGCAAAGAGGAGGCCAGCGTCGGATCAAGGACCTACTGGGTCCCCATTGAAAATAATCGGGTCTAGGCTCCAACTTCTCTGCAGCCTTCATTTCTGAAATTGTCTTCAACGTTCTGAAGGTGATAGCCTTGTCTCGGACCACTTTGAAGAGGTGGTTCTTGATGGCCGGAATTGAGAGAGGCTGGTCTCTAAAGATGATGTCATTCCTATTTTTCCAAATGATGTGACACAACGCGCCAAAGGAAAAACGGGCTATGCACTTATAGAAATCTTTCCCCATCAAATAGGTAGTTGCCCATCTGAAATTCTCCCCCCAACCTCTGTTGCGCCAAGGTAAATTGCATCTGGACGCCCAAAAGAAAGCAACGCTAGCCGTGACACAGCAGTCAAAAAACAAGTGGTCAAGAGAGTCAGGCACATTCTTGCAAAACGCACAGGCAGCATTCCCAATTATACCATAGGCCAGAAGGAGGTCCTGGGTTGGAAGCCTACGCTTGGCCATGAGCCAAAGATTGAGTTGATATCGAGGCACTATGGCGTTGTCCCATACGAAGGAGTACCAGTGGACCTGCGTCCTCTTCTTCCTGATGAAGTTCCACGCCGATGCCATAGTGAATTGGCCCGAAGAGCTTTCTCGCCAACAGCAACGATCCGGGTCATTACTCTGGACTTTGTGCATACGATGGCCTCGAAGTGGCTCATCCACTTATGAGGACAAACACTCACCTTCCGGCTGACGGAGTACGACATTGTTTTGGCTTTTTAACCGAATGACAAACCTCACGTTCACTTTCTCATTAGAAGCCAAGTCTTCCGTATTATATAACCAGAGAAACATTGAAAGGTTTTTGCCCCTGTTATTCGAATCACCACGTGGGCGCATATACACCTTCCTGTGAAAAAGATTGAAAACAATGATAAATAGATAGGACAAACGATAAATCAATAAAGACAGAAGTTTACATCGAAAGGAAAGTTCGTAAATAAGAGCTACCATTTATAGACTCCAACAGTGAACATATCAGAGTATCGAGATTCATCCTCCGAGCTTGAGAGCCTTGATATCTTCCATTCATAAGTATACGGTGTGCTCTCCTCCAGCATCCTCACACGTTCGCCGACTCCCGAGCTCTTGACGACGAAAACCTCCACACCGAAGACGCAGGTGTCGTCCACCAGGTACCCATTTGACGGGTCGGTGAAAAATTTTAATGGTATGTATCTCGGAACTCCCCATTGGGCTTTCAACACGTGAAGCCTCGTAACTCTCCCTTCAATTCACAAGCGAAGATTCGTCGATTCGACATTAATGTCTAGAAGGAGACGAATATCTTACTTTTGCTGTCATTACCGAGCTTTTTACCTTGTTCAGTTAAATATCTATCGCGGACTTGATCGTATAAAGAGAAGCTGACGGCCACGTGAATCGCCCCACCAGATTGGAAAGCACTGGTCCCAGAAACCGCCAGATATATGGAGATGTGATCTTCACCATTTCGGCTCTTGTCTCCATTGGGATACAGGATCAATTTCCTGCAAGATCAAGATGCTTTTGTGAATTCGAGCCTGGAACGTACACGAAAAGTTCTTGGTTATGAATTCGCAATAATTATTCTTAGAACTTGCGAAATGCTACAACTTCTGATTGCTGAATCAACATTTATTTTCACAACAATCTCTTCATCATAAAAAATAATACCTTACCCTGTATGAATTTACAAGATTATAAAGGGTTTGAACATCAGACTCTTGAGCAGTAACAGAAATTATCTGTCTGTAAAGTATTTAAACCATATTCTCGAAGAAAGGTTCAAATTTAGAGCATAGCCGTAGGATTCCGTATGAGAAACAATATCTTCAAAAATTGATTGACCGATGTCTTTTGCTAGCAATGTGGAACCACTGTATGTAGTTCTTTTGATGCCTCTGAATGTGAAAGTGTGAGGTGGAGACTAGAGAAAAGAGAAATGAACCATTTATAGCCTCCTGCTTCGAACTCATTCGATTCATACTTCAACTTGTTGTTCATCGCGAACAAAGAGAAAGACTCAATCTTGAGCACATAATGCGTTGGTGCAACATCTCTAATCTCCTTCGTCGTTACTGCATTGACCAAAACCAGAAAAAACCAATCAACTGACGAGCTCTTATAGTTACTTCAAGCCCGAGTGTAAAGTATATCCAAGACTCCAAAGTTATTCATGTAGCAATTGAAATATCTATGTACACAGACGTTCTTTTTACCACAAATGAAAGAGAAACTCTTGCAACATCAGAACTATATGGGGTTATATTTGAGGGGAGGTACCGGGGTCGGCTTCTCTGTATATCTCGAAAGAAGTCATTCTCAACGTTGGAGATTTGCACCAAAGTCTCGAGGGTTGATTGAATGATGGTTGTTAGAGGTAATCAATGAAGATTATTTATCATGGCAGCTTTTGTTTGTCGCTTCTTAGGTGCAGTTGCTTCATTCTCATGCTTTTTGCAGTTTGCTTTATTCTGAAATTGTACCATTTGAGAGTTCAGAAGGGCAAGGGGAAGAACGGTTTGAATTTATCCAAATTCTTTGCTTTTTCCATCTTTATCAATTCATCAGATTCTTGGATTATTGCCTGGCCAGAGAAACATAGAACGATGAAACTTAGGGTTTTAGCTTGTGACTTTCAATATATATCTGATAAAAAGGTAAGTATATACGAGTAAAGTTCGATGTACTTATTCAAGTCTATTGTCCAATAAAGAGAAGCACAGCAGCAGTCCCATTCAATCTTAACAGTTAGACTAATAGAGAATTAATTTTGACGAACGAGTGACTACTAGAAAAATGGGGAACTCATGCCTGTTTCACTATCAATTAAAAAAAAATCACGCTAGACGAGGATGATATTCATTGAAAAGGCCCCAAAATTCAATTGAGAGACTCGGAGAAAAAGAAATTTAAGACTATTAAAATTTCCCTTCTTATTTTCTAGGGCAATTTTTTTTCCATTAAAGTTTTTCGTTGGTCCAACCTAAAGAGCAATCAACCCTTTTATTCGTACCGTGATCTACAAGAGGGGATCCAAATTTAATAATAACAATAACACTATTTGTAATAATGATAATAAAATAAACTTCTCTCTAAGCCCAAAATAATAATAAAAAGAAAAAGAAAATATTAAATTTGAGATCGAAAATCCAAATCAAAGTTCTTGATACTTCAAAAACGAGGAAACCTTTCGCTTGGCCCACTTCCATCACCAATCCACAATCGTATAAAAACCAAAACTTTGAGGTTCAATCCAACCATAAAAGCTTCATCATCCAAATCTCTGCTCACCTCATCTTTCATCTGTGCGCCCCATGGCTTGCCACATGGCAATCACAAACGCAAAGTGAAATGTCATATGTGAGCACATAAGCGAACATTATCTCAATTCTAACTTTGTATATTTATTGGATGGCTCGCGTTTTGCACAGGCATATACTTGTAAACATATCTTTATATATGTGTTTACACAAATTAATTTCTAGATCAGAAAATGTAGATGAAATGTATTCGTTTCAATGAATGTTGTACAATTTCTGATTGCAATATCGAACCATGACAATTCTATGATTCTTTCTTCTCTGTAGCACAATTCGAGGGCATTGATGGCTTAATTCAAGTCCAACCTCAAGAATTTTCAATCCTCCCTTGACTTTCCATTTGTCTTCGTCGATCAAAGGTGTCAAAACAAATGGAGGAGTCTCCCATTTATAGAGAGGAAGAGATCCTCATACTTGAACCTAATTGGCTAGTTTTTCATTTTCCATCTATGATTTTGGATTAAACAAATGTGCAATAAGAGATCCTCATACTCGAACCTAATTGGCTACTTTTTCATTTTCCATCTATGGTCTTGGATTAAACAAATGTGCAATCTAGTTCGAACTAAGTGGATTTTGGACAAAATTAATGGCATTTTCGTTTTCTCCTAAACAAATTTGCTGCAAATGATATAGGCTACATTTAAAATAATGAAAATTTTTAAAGAAAAGGAAAATCATTAAAACTAAATGAAATGTGAAGATGCTTGTCTCAACTAAATTGCAATATTTTTTCTTTTTAATGTAATGTTTAAGTTTAGTTAATATTAAGTGACATATTGTTGGAACCAAAATTAGCTCATTGGGCTTCAGGAGTTGTAAAGGGAAAAGCCTGGCCCAATATGCGGAGATCAAAAGAAAGTGGGCCGGAACACTAACAGTCAGCGAGTAATGGTTTCGAATAACGCGAAAGGGCCTTATCAAAACCGAAGAGGTAAGAATGGGAGCGATTGTAGGAGTCGGTATCAGCAAGAATATTGGCAAAACAGGACAGTTATTGATCAGAAAGCGAGACTTCCAGAGTATTGTAGATATCGAAATGGTAACCGCTAAGAGGCAATTACCCATGGAAAACCACTATAAATATCCGAATAGGCATGGTTGTAAGGGACCCTTTTGCCAAATCGACAATCAATCAGTTTGCATTTCAATTATTATCTTTCATTCTACTGTACTTTACTTTTGCCATAGTTTAGATCCGTTGCTTCCTTTCCGGAGCAACATGGGATCCGTTACAAAAAATAAAACCGAAGGTCTACCATCTTCGGGGAAAGATTTTGTCGAGGAGATATTCCCCAGTGAACATCTTTTTGGCATGGCTGGTGAGACAATTGTGTTCCGCTCTTAAGAAGTGTTGATGGCAAAAACAAGGAACCAGAAGAGTCGCAGGAGAGAGAACCATCCATTCCGAGGTCTCTAGTCATAATCCAACCTCTGTTGAAGGTGTCGATACGAGTACTAATGCTGAAGACATTCCCTGGCGAACACATATATTCAAATAATAATAGAAGTTATCATTCTAATTGCTTTGATTTATTTCTGAATTGATCAATAAATAATGCATGGATTACTGTAAATAACGAAAAAACTATTCTTCAGATTAGATTATACTCATGTAATAAGAAATAATTTTATTTTTACTAAAATCTCAAATTCAAATGATAGGATATATATAAAGATACGTTACCTATACCTGTTTTTTTCCTTCAAATTTAAAATGAAGGAGATTAGTCGAAAAACATAAACGTTGGAGAAGGATAATAGAAATTTGTTTGAAAATATTTTATCTTGTCTATTTCAGTGGCAGAATATGAAAATACTTTCTTCTAATTCACTATTTAAATTTAACTTAATAAATGATAGAATTTTGAAGTTGAAAATGCTAGACTAATGCTAATTCGTCGAATATGAGCCGTGTAAGACAATCATGAAATATGTCTTGCCACATGACAATCTAGTATTTTATTAGCTCTGACTTTAACTAGAGATATGGAGAGAACTACTAATTAGCACGGAATTGTCTTCTTCTTTCATGTTTCCTTGAAAATACATTTAGATTGTGGGGGAAAAAACTAGGGGGGCCATCATGGATCTTTTTTTGTGCCATGGATTGGTTAGCTTTCTTAGAGAAGTTGGGGAGTATTCTAGATTAATCACTTCTATTTTGGAAGTTTATGTAATATTTTCTAAAGAAGTTACTGAGAAAATTATCAGAAAAAAGTCTTCAACTTATTTCATTTATGTTAATTCAACCCAAAATCTTTCAATTTGGCCACTCGAATCATAAACCTATTGAAAATTTGCCAATATAATTCAAGCGGTTAAAGTTATCTAGAAATCGCTACCATGAATGCCAACTATTCAACATGGCGCGATCGGCCCTCATATAAACAATTTTTGCAATTTTATCTTTTTTAACCTTGAGTCGACCACAAGGAGGGGCTCACTAACAGGAGGCGATGGTCACCCTTGGTTGCCACAAGCGAGCCTAGGCAAGGGCAGCCCTGAGACCAGCCAAAAAAAGCAAAGTAAGGAAACAAATTAAAAAGAAAGAAAATAAAATAAATAATACAGACGAGGAAAGTTATAAAAATAAAAATAAAAAGAACTTCAAAAATTGTAAGAAAATGTCTACATGAACGCTAGTTGGACCATATAAGATAATGGGTACGTATGTCAATTTATCGAAATGATTATATCGGTAAATTGCCAAAAATTTTAACACTTAATCAACCAAATTAAAAGGCTTATAAGTAAATTAACATAAATGTCATAAGTTTTAACCT